>NW_024870234.1:53307-58128 GCF_013358625.1 Macadamia integrifolia
AAAAACATAGCAAACCACCAAAGTTAAAAGTAGGGTCAAGGCACAATCCAAGTAGAGTTATCAATCTATCTAATTAAAAGAACTTTTCAAGAAGCAAACTACTGAAGGGTACAAAGGAGTATTTACTTCCGATGAGGAGGGCATGAAATTAATGCTTCTCTCCATTGCGGGTCAGCCATTAACTTCCGAAGTGTTTTCTCGTATAGTGCTTCATCTAACTCATATCCTGACTCAAGCACCTCCATGGCCCTAGTAATCCCGTACATCTGTTCGGCATTTTGGGTTGAAGCAGTGGACATGCTCGCATCCCGTTCTACCCTTGATTTACTAATATCTTAAATTGCCTTGAATGCCATTGACCAATCATTAGACTTACTCCTCCTCCTTTTCGCATTTGGAGTCCTATCATGCCTATGCTTAGTAGCTGGCCTTTTTTCCACTGCTTCAGTTTGAGTGTCACCTCATTAACTTCATCAGCGGAACTTGACTCATCACAAGATTCAATCATATTCCTATCATCATCGGCCGCCAAAGTTTCCAACATGGTTGTTTGAGTCCCACTTCCTTCGCCGTCTGCATATGTATCACCAAATACCATACATAGTTCTGGCCATTGTGGTAGTCCATGCTTCTTAAATCGTGCCAAGTAGGGTTATCCTAATAAATAAAAAATACGCATAATCAAATACTTGAATTGATATATCCTGGCATTTCAAAATACTCAAATTAAATACAAATTGAGCATACCTTAATATGCGATTCCCAGATGGATTCATCATCAACAGTACAAGTTCTTGAAGCAGTATCCCAACCAAAACCAGTTGTCTCCAATAGCTTCTTAAACTGACTATAATCCTGCCTCAGTTTGTTCACTTTGTTCTTCAACTGTATAATGGCATAGTTGACCCCAATTTTTTCTTTGAAGTTATTGGCAATGTTGTTCCAACCAGCTTTATTAAAAGTCGAAGTAGTCCTATTTCCTTTCTTAACTTCCTCTACCATCAGAACAATAAGGGTGTCTACATTTGCTTGGCTCCATTTTGCAGTCTCATTAACTGCTTGTTTTGAAGTTGACATTTTCTCACTATTTTACCAAAAAAAAAAGAACATGAATTTAAAATCCAAATTGAAAACACTGATTTTCACCAAGGCACCCCAACCCTTAATCTATGAAACCCCTATGACCTTACTCACACAGGGCTTTCAAAGGCCTTCAATGAGGTTTTGAATACATATTGGGCTGTACTAGAATGAACCAGTGGCATTCACAAGAAAACTTCACTTCAATTCACTCCAGTAATAAATTAGAAAGATGTTATATTGCCACTTCAAAAGGACTTCTACCACAATGCTACATATATGACCTTATCCCTTTCAGTAAAAAAGAGAGAACCAATGAATCAAATTAATGTAGAAGTCTTGAGGTAAATAATGGTCAAATAGATAGGAGAACAATACTATTACTTTTTGCAGTTTAAGTCAAACAAAGCCCAAAGCTGTGGCATTCACAAGAATGTTCAGTTACCTCAAATGGCTGAAAACATCTCAATCTCCGTATACCCTCGAAAGAATCACCTGCGATGTCAGAAACAGTTTCAAAACCCATCATCCACTGGATACAAAATAAGGGTTTGAGCAAAAAACTGTTAAGGAAAGACCCTATCAAAGAACAAGTAAGAAGGATTAAAATTTGTACCGAGCAACAAAGAATCAAGGAGACAAAGAGGAGTGAAGAAAAGGAGAAGGGGAGAATCGCCTGATCCTGTCTCTCCCAACGATGACGCTTGAATCTTTGCAGTACTGCCAGAGCCTCCAGACCCTCGATCTGTCCGGTAATTAGCAATAAAAAACAATATCAGAATAGTCATAATTTAAAGAAGTATACTTGAATTAGGTTTCCTAAAATCCGTAGGAAAACTGAGAAATAAAAAGAGCTGAAATTAGTAGTTATAGTAACCCACTAGATTACCCATCCTTTTCCCCAAATAATAATATAGCATAACAATCTAACCAAAGGTGATTATGAAACTTTGCTCACTTTGACAGATTATTGATCATTTTTAGGATACTAGTCATTTGTTGATAATTGAAGTGTTAAGAAACCTCAGAAGTCTAAATATCTCTTGGAACTTAAGATTCAATACTGCAATTCATAATCAAATTAAATTTTATTTCATGAAATGTTGAATATTTATTTTATTGCAAGTGTCTTCTACACAGAAACCACTAAAAACCTACCAAATCTCCCCTCCCCATTGAAAAAAATGTATCCTTATAATTCCTTTTGGAGGCTGCTTAACAGAGTGCTTTTGAGAATAAGTTTGTGTTCTTAATAGTGTACTATTCTAACATACTCTTCTTCTTGGACAATATTATACTCTCAGAAAAAAAAAAAGGCCATTGAGAAGTCTGCAAGGATTGTTCACTGCCTGGATGAGCAGCATAGTTTCAATGAGCATCACTTGTTCCATTGCTGTACAATCATTTAAAGTAAATAAGCACTTATATAGATGCAAAATGAGAAAATATAAACAGCTATATATAGGGAAGTGAAAACCAAGGTTTCATCCACAATCAATGGGTTGACCCATAATATTTGCATCCTGATGCGTGCTTCCAGGTACATGGTGAACAACAGTTTGGGAACTCTCCTTTGAATGTTCTGAATTTAATGGCCAGACAGAAACTGAAAGGTTCTAAGGCATTTCATATCAGTGCAAGAGCTTTTTATTTGGCTAAAAGAAAGTGAAATTTGAAAGCTAAACTACAGTTCAAAGACACCCTTTATTACAGTGGAACATTCTTAAGACGATCCCTCTTTCTGTTACTCCAACAGATTCTTAATCGTTAATCATATGATTGATTAGAAAACTGTATTCCTGTCACCTGCATCAAATACAACTTTTAATCCAGTCTAGCTAACTTTAGAGTTTTGATGCAAAACTTCCCAGTTTCTGCAAAATACCCTTCGCACTTCTATATCAAACTTGAAAGAGAAAGGTTAAATTACTTGCAATCACAACCAAAACAGTTTAACAAGAATCCCCTGCCATTTCTGGGGAGAAAGTGTGGTTTGATGATTAGAAGTGTGAAAAACTCTGTTTTGTTATTAGAGACACCTAAAGCTAACAAAATTCTGACATGGGCATGATCACATCAAATCTCCAAATCGAGAATCAAGAAGGATGGTGTACCTAAGTAAAACTAAAGTGAAGAAAAGAATGAAGCTACTCTTTTATGCTAGGGTTTCAGCCTCAAACCAGATAATGCATCATCATCTGACTCATATCTGAAACTGATTTCATTATCGGATACATCTGAGACATACAATTCACATCACCGCAAATCCTCATAAAATTCAATCTATTGAGTCTACGATGCCTAAGGAAAAGCAAAAAGATCATTTATTGAACGAATTACTAATACTGAACTATGAATATGCTCAAAACTCATATGGCGATAACAGGTACATTGTGTCTCAGATGGGAATTTTTATTTTTTAAATTCTGATCAAAACAAACAGGAACACAGGGCCAGAGGACGTGTTCATCAAGGTGATATGAGAGGAGGAGGGAGAAGAGATCAAGAAAGAAAGAGAACGAGAGTGAGAAAAAGAGAAAGAGAAAGAGAACGAGAAAGAGAAAGAGAGAGAGAGATCTTCGTTTACCTAGAAGATGGTAGATCGAGTGGTAGACAAGAAAATTTGTATCGAGCAGAGCTTCTCGCCTCTCGCCTCCTTCTAGCTCTCGCCTCCTTCTCGCTCTCACCTCCTTCTCGCTCTCACCTCCTTCTCGCTCTCGCCTCTCGCCGGACCTTCTCGCTCTCGCCTCTCGCCTCCTGCAACTGTTGGATGGGGTTAGGGTCGCCTCCTTCTCGCCTCTCGCCCCCTGCAATTGAAAATGGAGTTAGGGTTCGTGAAACATAGCAATGTTATGTTTTGAGGGTAATTTCCCCTTTTACCCTCATAACTATTAAAGTGATACCTATTTCGGCGCCTTTTGCTCAGAATGAATTCTAAAAGTGAAAAACAAGTATTTTTTGCTCCAAAAAATGGATTCAAAAGTCTCATAAGTGCCCGGTTCATTTCAAAAAAACAAGAAATTGAACAGGGCTTTCCATACAGGTTTTACCTCATTTCTGTTTCAAAAAAATAAAAAAACATCAGAACCCATTTTTTAGAATGTTACAGTACAGAGCCTTAGTTTCTAATTTTAGATTAGTTTCCATTTTAAGTTAGTTGCCATTAATTTTTTGATTTTTTTCTTTATATTGGACATGTAATCGATGGAGAAATTTCAGTTTTAGATTTTGAAGAATAGAAATTTGATTAAGAGTTTTGGTATGAGAACCATGGCTGCCGATTCCCCCTTCTTCCTCTAAAAATTTTCAATTTCTTCTCTTCTTCCTTTTATTGTTCTGGTTTCCTTCTCTTCTCCTCTCTATTGTTACTGTAGTTACTGTTACTTTTCTGGTTTGGGAATACCCTGTTCTGGGCGAAGGTTGCAGCCAACGGAAACTGGGTTCTGCTCCTTTGCGGCTGGTCTATCTGCACTAAGGTCTTGAGCGAAGGGAACCCTCCCTGAGACTGACGCCACTCTACCGCTAGGAAGAATCTCAGGCTCTTCTCGCAACCTTCCTGCTGGTAGATCCAAGTGCTTGTTATATGGATTTGGAAGAGCCTCCTCTTTAGACCCTAAGCCTGAAATCTCAGGCCTAACAGAGAAGTTTTGAAGGAGATATCATCATCGCAAGCTGCTACTCATTCTTCCTTTGCTGGTCGACTAAGGAAGAAGAAGATTGGGGCATCGTGGGCTGTTAGGG
>NW_024870234.1:58148-111784 GCF_013358625.1 Macadamia integrifolia
GGGGGGGGGGGGGCAGGTGGCAGAATTCCATTCTATTTTAATGATTATACGGAAAATGAAACAAATGGGTATAAAATATTAATTAATAAAAAACTTCAGTATCATTTTTTTTTTTTGGTTGCAAAAACTCCAGTATCATTAGTATAGGTTTTCATGACTAGTAAGACTGAAAAACATTAAAAAAACCAATTATATATGGGATTTGTTCCCTGAAAAGAAATTCTATATATTTCAAATTAATCAAATAATTCATCAAAGTAGACTAATGCGTTAGATCCAATTAGTTAGAAGAAGGCTTAGTTATATTGCATTGTGTTCAATGTGAATATCTAAGGCATATGATCCGACTGACTTAGTCTCAATTTGTATTTACTTTGTCTAAATATCGTATATATCTTTATTTGTATGGAATATGTGAGAGAGAGAGAGAGAGAGATAGAGAGAGAGAGGGTGGTGTACACTGATGAGAATGGAGGTGTCGTGAGGCCGGAGGGATTTTCCGGCGTGAAGGAGAGAGGGCTGGAGATAGGGAGGAGAGAGTCCTCAATTGGAAGGAATCTTTCCCACGCTGGAATGGATCTCCTTCCATGTTAAGACGTCCTTCTCTGGAAGGGAATTTGGTTAGACAAGGGGATTCGGTGGAATCGAATGAGGGGCAGCCACATGGTGGTTTTGAGATTGTTCTTTCCTAGTCAAGGACTGAATTTTGTGTCCAGGTCGACTGATTTACTTGATGATAACGTGACGGGGGAAGGGGCGCTGGATGGGCTGGACGGTTCTCTTATGGGTTCGGAGATGGATTTTGGATATGGGTTTGATCCGTATTCTAATGATGAGGAGGATGGGGAGATGGGGATCAATCAGGGTTGTCTAGAGAGTTATATACATGTGGGGCAACGGATGAGCATAATAATGTGTGAAATCTAAGGAATATAAGTATACATTTTACCCCACTTTGGATAATATTACTTCTGTTTTTCTTGTTTTATTTTGTAGTTTCCAAGTTTACAAGAGAGAGTACTTAAAGTGAACCAAGAATCGGTTCAAGCTTGAACTAACTTGTCCAAAGGCATCCCATACATTGAACCAAAATCAGTAGGGGGTCGAACCCACTCATTGGTACCACATCCTCTCTCCTGCAAAATCCTGAAGATTATTCTCTCTCCTTGCCACCTCACAAGATCTTAAAGATGCTATGCAGAAATTCCTTTCTGATTTAGTCAAGATTGCAAGATATTGGTTAATATTGCAAGGAATGAATGGAATCTGTTAATTTTGGAAACAATTTCTCTCTTTCCTCACGCAATATCTCAGAGAATGAGCATTTTTACCAAAACTGAATTTTATTTTGTTTTCTTTCTTTTCTTAAAGAAGACTTATAGAAGGAAGGAGACAAGACCAAAGCCCTATAAAAGCCCCTTCCCCCCTCATAGGATGATTATTCCCCTTAGTTTATTTTTTTTGTCCAGTTTATGCGTAGTTCTCTTTTCTCTTTCCTTATGTTTCTTCAAGCTTTTATTCAAGTGATTAATGATAATGCAATTCAGTTTTTAATTGTTAGTTTGTTTAGTTATTAGTTTACTTTGTTAATTTAGTTCATAGTTTAGTTAATTTAGTTAGTGCAATCCATAGTTCTAGCTTTCAAACTTTCTAGTTCTAGGAAAGAATTGGTTCAAGTGATAAGAAACAAGAGTTTTCAAGTTCAAGAGAGCAAGTTCTTCATCAATAATTTTATTCCAATATCATCACTTGAAATCAATCAAGTTTCTATTAAGCTTACACATAATCAAGGTATGACACAGTTTATTAGTAGAATTAAGATTTTTATTTAAATACAAGTAGTGGAATTAGGATTTTTATGTTTTTTTTTTTCTAGATTAAATTTTGAATTACTATTTACTTAGTATGTGTGTGTGTGTGACCTTAATTTATAAGTGCTAAAACTGAAGTGGTGTGTTTGGCTATGCCTCCCTTGGAAGTTTGGCCTATTATTTGAGGGTCTTTAATTGGTAAGAGCTCAAATTGACAATGATGTGCCCCCTATCACTACTCTCTGATATTAAGCCTACTCATTAAAGATTGATATTTTATTCGTGCCTATTATTTTTTTTTCCTTGTGTTCTTATTTACATATGTGCTATAATTGAAGGTGATTCTTACAGTATTGCCTCTCTCGAAAATTCGCCTGATGTATTGAGAATTTTTCTTTATTTACTTGCTTTCTATTTCAGTTCTTTATTTGTTAGTTTAAATTTATTATTTGTAGATTCTTATTTGTAGGTGTTATTTTCAGCATTTATTTCACTTCTCTAATTAAAGTAATTTAGTGTTAGAATTATTTAATTTAGATGTTGAATGTGTAGGTTATTTTCTTTAGTTTATATACATATTTTAGGACTATAATCTAAAATCAACCATGTCTTGTTCATTCTCGCTATCTTTAGAGTAGATAAGATAGAGTGACTAATCTCTTTGTGATCGACCCATTGGCTACAATATATTGTACGCTTGCGGTAGCATATTTTTAAACTCAAACAAGTTTTTGGCACCATTGCTGGGTAGATACAGTCATTTTATTTTTCTTACTTTAGGTTAGTCGAAGTTCTTTTCTGAAAAAAAAAAAAAAAAAGAAAAAAAAGAGAGAAAAGAGTGAAACCCCGGAATCCTTGCCGGTAATCACTAATAAAAAAATTTTTAAAAAATCTATAAAATAATTCATTTTCTTTTTCTTTCATTCCAATAATTTAAGCTCTTACCAAGAGTGGAAACATAAACATATAGTAGTCCCCACTCTACTGCAGAATCCCCAAGATTCGATTGTAGGTGGATCCGAAGACTATATGGATCCCTAACTGTCAACCTACGGACAACCTTACAGCTTTGGACTCATTGTCTAAATTATTAAGGGGTCATATCAATTGACCAATTTTTCACTCTCTATTTTAGTTGTAATTAATTAATTTTTCAGAGACCATAATTTTGGTTTAGGTAGTTAATGTATGAGTGTGTGGGCCCGTGATTCTACCAATCGTTTAGTAAGAGTATCTATTTTAAGAATGACAGAACAACCTAAGCCTACTTTAAAGGATAGATTCTACCTAGTCAGGGCAGTTAAATCTTCTTATATTAGATTATCAGCCACCACGGGGCACAATTATGAGCTTAAAACTCAATTCACCATTATGTTACCCCACTTCCATAGGCTATTCTCCGAGGATGCTTATTTGTTCCTGAGATAATTGGAGGAGGATTGTGTCCTCATTGAGATACAACAGCTTAGTGATGATGCTGTTAAGCTTAGATGCATTACCTTTTCGCTCAAGGATGGAGCAAAAAGATGGTTATATGGGTTGCCAACTAATTTCATTACCACATGGGATCAGTTTACGGTAGCGTTCTTGAGAAAAAATTTTCCTTTGCACAAAATGAACAAACTCAAGAGCGAGATCATGCAATTCTGGCAAAAACCTCAAAAGTCATTTTTCAGACTAATGGAAAGGTTCCAAGACCTTCTCCAAGAGTGTCTCCACTATGGTATTGACAAATGACATCTTTACCAAATAATTTATGAAGGGATAGACTACCATATTAAGTAGATGTTAGAGTCTATGTGTCCTACAGACTTCACAGCTTATGCGGATGAAAACGAAACTTAAAACCTTTTGGTTGATCTAGCTGAAAAGACAAGAGAATGAGAGTTACTCAGGAAAGTGAGAGAACTATAGGAGGCAAATGATACTATGTCGATGGGATAGTAGCCAAGGAGGCCCATTTAGATAGCCTCATTAAGAGAATAGAAGCCCTTGTCCCTAAAGCACATGCCCGAGTCTATCAAGTCCAAAATCATGTCTCTATGTGCAATTGGTGTTACTCCCTTGGACATGTAATGGAAGAATGCCCCAACAGTTTTGGGGGCAATGAAAGTGTTAATGTTCTTTACCCGAACAATCTGTTTAGTAACACTTACAATCCAGGGTGGAGAAATCACTCTAATTTTTTTATGAAGCTAAGGGAATCAAAGAGGCCCATCCAATTTTCACAACCAAGGGTAGCCTAGTCCCCAGAGGCCCAGTTTTGCACCACCACCTAATTCTTTTCCTTGGCCTTGTCTAGGCCCTTAGTCAAATTTTGCTAGGCCCCCTCTCCAAACACCTTATCAACAACCCCCTGGGGTTTATATCCATTGGAGAGGCGGTAAGAATTAGCTAGCTAAAGAAAAACATGGCCTTTCTCATGACAAGCCACAATAATGTGGAGAGGCAACTCACCCAACTTGTTATAATTATGCATGAGAAGGAGAAAGAAAAATTTCCTAATCAGCTAGAGCCGAATCTTAGACATCAGGTGCTAACTTCACAAGGGCTACTAGCTCCTCAGCTCAATGTTATACAGAGTCAACAACACTAAGGGCCTTCCAACCAGTGTAATGCAGTATATGCCCTATGGAGTGACCGAGAGTATCTACAGAATGACACCGCTCTTTCTCCACTATTTGACTTTTTTGTTGACCCTTCGACTATCGAGGCTACTATTGTGCCTCCCATTCTAGGTTCACCAGATAGACCTGAAAAAATTAAGGATGATTTGGTGAAAGCCACAAAAAATGATTTTATTAATTCTGTCCCCTATCCTAACTGTTTGATGAATAAGAAGAAGACAACTTTAATGGAAAGAATTTTAGAAGTCTTTAAGAAGGTAGAGGTAAACATCCCTCTTTTGGATACCATAACACAAGTCCCAATCTATGCCAAAGTCCTCAATGACTTATGCACTCACAAGCGCACCACAAATGTACCCAAAAAAACATTCTTTGCAGTTAATATCAGTTCAATAATCATACAAATTATAGAAGCCAAGTATAAGAATCCTGGGGTCTCACCATCCCTTGTGTCATTGACAACACTCGTATTGATCATACCCTACATGATCTTAGTGCAAGTGTGAACCTTCTACCTCATCATGTTTATCAGCAACTTGGATTAGGAGATTTGAAAGCCACAGGGACCACTCTCCAGTTGGTTGACCATTTTGTTAAGATTCCAAAAGGGGTGGTCGAAAATGTCTTACTTAAGGTAGGAGAATTTATTTTTTTAGTTGATTTTATTGTTTTGGACACTAAACCCTTAATCATTAGGGATGAGATCCTTATCATTCTTGGAAGACCATTCCTGATTACTAGCAATACATTAATCAATTGCCAGAATGGTCTACTAAGGATATCTTTTGGCAACCACACTATGGAGTTCAACATGTACAGGTTGGGCAAGCAACCCACAATTGATGAAGGGGTCAATATGGTTGAGGATTTTTCTGATGATATTGTTAAAATTTTTGACATTAACTTTGATTCAGAATTGCAATAGTGTATGAAAGAATTAAAGGATGATATTAAAAATTTCTTCTTCGAGATTAGAGCCTTCATACACCCATGGAGCCCATTGGTCCTCTATCAAATTCTCTTCCTAAACCCTCAATTGTTGAGCCCCCTAAGCTTGATTTGAAAGAGTTATTCTCTAACTTAATGTATGCCTTCTTAGGTGAAGATCAAACTCTACCAGTTATTATCGCCTCTGTTTTAACTTCAAGTCAAGAGGAAGAGTTGATCAAATTTTTAAAAGAAAATAAGGAAGCATTAGGTTGGACCATGACAGACATTAAAGGAATTAGGCCCTCAATCGTTCAACATCATATTCACCTCATGGAGGATTCAAAATCTTATAGGGAACTACAAAGAAGGGCTAATCCTATGATGCAAGTAGCTATCAAGAAAGAAATCCTAAAGTACTTGGATCATGGTATCATCTACCCTATTTCTGAAAGCGAGTGGGTAAGTCTAGTGCACATGGTGCCAAAGAAGTCAGAGATCACAGTAGTCCAAAATGCTAAAAATGAGTTGATCCCTACCCGTGTCTAAATATGATGGCATATGTGCATTGACTACGGGAAGTTAAATGTGGTAACTTGGAAAGACCACTTCCCTTTGCCTTTTATTGATCAAATGTTAGAGTGGTTAGCTAGATATGAGTATTATTGTTACCTTCATGGTTATTTCGGCTATAACTAGATTCCCATTACCTTAGATGATTAACACAAGACCACCTTTACATGCCCCTATGGAACCTTTGCTTATTGACGTATGCCTTTTGGGCTTTGTAATGCCCCTGCCACGTTCTAAAGATGCATGATGAGCATTTTCTCTATATGATGGAGCACTTTTTGGAAGTGTTTATGGATGATTTTTCTATTCATGGCTCCTCATTTTCTAATTGTTTATATCATCTTTCTTTAGAACTTAAATAATGCAAAGCGATTAATTTAGTCGTCAATTGGGAGAAATGCCATTTCATGGTCACACAGGGTATGGTGTCGATTTATATCATTTTCAAATAAAGGATCAAGGTTGATAGAGCTAAGGTGGACTTAATTTTCAATTTACCACCTCCTAAATCAGTTAAGAATATCAATTCCTTCTTGGGTCATGCAAGGTTCTATCGTCGGTTCATCAAGAACTTTAGTCGCATAGCTAGACCTCTCACTAATCTTTTGGCTAAAGAGCAACCTTTTGAATTTTTAAGTGAAAACCTCGTGTGCTTTGAGCAATTAAAGAAGGTGTTGACTACAACCCCCATTATTCAAGCTCCCTTATGGACTGAGCCCTTTTAGTGTGATGCATCTGATTTTGCTATAGGGGTAGTCTTAGGGCAGAGAGTTGATAAGCTTCCTCATGTTATCTATTATGCCAGTAGGACTCTCAATGATGCACAAATGAACTACACCACAACTGAAAAATAATTTTTAGCTGTTGTATTTGTATTAGAAAAGTTTCATGCATATCTGATAGGTTCTTATGTAATTATTTACACTGACCATGCAGCTATCAGGTACCTTGTTCAGAAAAAAGGTGCCAAAGCTCATCTCATCAGATGGGTTTTGTTTTTTCTGGAATTTGACCGAGAAATTAGGGATAAGAAAGGCAATAAAAATTTGGTTGCAGACCATTTGTCCCGGTTATCCAATTCTTTAACTGTGAATTTTTCAGTGAACGAGCATTTTTCGATGAGCAACTCTTTGTAGCATCTAGTGAACCTTGGTTTGCATATATCGTAAATTTTTTAGTTACAAACAAGACTTCGGATCATTGGTCTTCCCAAAAGAAGTACCGTTTTCACTCACAGGTTAAGTGTTTCGTTTGGGAGGATCCTTACCTTTTTAAGTCATGCCTTTATCAAATTATCTGGAGATATATCCCTGATCATGAGCACCATTCTATTCTTTCCTTTTGCCATGATCAGGCTTGTGGTGGCCATTTTGGGCCTACTAAGATTACGGCCAAGGTATTGAAATGTGGATTTTATTGGCTAGTCTCTTTAAGGATGCCTTTGCTTATTATAAGGCTTGTCTTTCTTGTCAGTCTTTAGGAAAAATCAGTAAAAAGAACATGATGCCTTTCAACCCAATACTCATGGTTGAGGTTTTTGATGTTTGGGGAATTGATTTTATGGGTCCCTTAAGGTTTTTTATGTTTAGGGAATAGATTTTATAGGCCCCTTCCCTAAGTTATGTAGATATGAATATATTTTTTTGGCTGTGGACTATTTGTCCAAATAGATTGAGGCGTGTGCTTAGAAGACCAATGACCACAAGGTGGTCATTCAATTCTTAAGGGAAAACATTTTTTCTCGATTTGATACCCCTAGAGCTATCATTAGTGATAGGGGCAAGTACTTTTATAATAAGTCTTTTGAGGCTTTAGTGAAGAAGCATGGGATTACCCATAAGTTGGCTACCCCATACCACCCCCAAACCAATGGGTAGGTAGAAGTGTCCAACAGACAGAACAAGCAGATTCTAGAGAATATAGTTAACCAAAATCGAAAGGATTGGTCTAACCGTTAGTTGGATGCTTTGTGGGCGTATAGGACTACTTACAAGACCAAACTTGGTCAATCCCCATGCCGTTTTATATACGAGAAAGCCTGCCACCTTCTTGTTGAGTTAAAGCATTGAGCCTTTTAGGCGATTAAGAAATTCAGTTTTGATTTATCTACCGTAGGAGCTCATAGAGGTCTAAAACTATCTGAGTAGGAGGAATTGCAAAATGATGCTTATGATAATGTAAAACTTTCCAAGGAAAAGACTAAAGCTTTTCATGATAGACACCTTATTAGGAAATCTTTTATGCCTGGTGATAAAGTTTTGTTGTATAATTCCAGATTGCATATATTTTCAGAAAAACTTCATTCTCGATGGGAAGGTCCTTACCTTGTGCAAACTGTATTCCCCCATGGTGCCGTAGAGGTCATGAATCCATCTACTAAGAAAATTTTAAAGTCAATGGGCACCATTTGAAGCCATTCATTGAGCTACCTTCAATGCATGATGTAGAGGTTATGATTCTCCATGAGCCTCTTTATGATGATATTTGATCCCATGTGGTAATTTCCTCTCGTTTGTCCTTCTTGTTCTTTTGTCTTATCATTTCTTTCTTGTTTTACATTAAGGACATTACATAATTTAAGTATGAGGGAGGGTTTGACCGTTTAGAACTTGAGGTTACATTTTAGAGTTTTCTTGTGCTTTATACACATCCTACGAAAAAGAAAATTGAGATTTAAGGCCCATTTTGGTACTATAATCCCAATTGAGAGGATGAGAGGATATGTCTTGAAGTTGGACCTCCCTTAAATGATTTAGAGATACCTGTCTTAAGGTTTAAGACCATTTGTTAGTTGTTGTCTTTTTTCTTAGGTTAGGAGTTGAGACCATTTTCTTGACATGGTATAAAAATATACTATATGGATATGCAAAGAAAGTAAAAATTGGTAAAAAAGTAGAAAGTATAGAATTTCTAGGAGCTAGATAGAACACCGCGCCTCATGGAGCGGGATGTTTTGATTGAACCTCTTAGGAATGAACACTTCCAAAAAGAACTTAGCATCACTGTCTTTGTTGCCATATGTATAAAGCGAAGCTTCTTCGTAACTTGGGTTTCTGGTGTTTGCTTCACCATATTATTCATGTCAAATATAGTGGAGTAAAATGAGTTCTCTACTAAAGAATAAAAAAAAAAAAAAAAAAAAAGGAGGAAAGATACCATTATGCCTTGATTGGTCAATGCCCCAAAACCCTTGTTCATGGTCCCTACCTTACAATTTGGTTTGCCTTCAGATAGGTCGTGCTTTAGAAGATATAAGGGTCGTCCCTATTTGAGATGTGTGTTTGTTCCTGAATCTAGATGGAGTATTAAAGTTCAAGTGTGGGGGTTCCTCGGTTAATGTACTCTAATTGAAAGAGGGTGTGTGTTTCGTAATTATTGGAAGCTTTAAATTATAATTTTTTAAGTTAATTTGAATTTTGGGTGTATATTCACTGTAAACACCCATGAAACACAACTTGTCCACTAGGTAACTTAGGGGTTTAAAGACTTGTTGCACGTGCTAAATACAATCGTGATTCCTATGAAAGTCAGTTAGGCTTTTTCTTTCATTTCTTTATTTTATTTGTTTTGCTTGAGGATGAGAAAAAGTCAAATATGGGGGAATTTGACGAGCATGATAATGTGTCAAATCTTTGGGTTATAAGTGTACATTTTCCCCACTTTGGATAGTACTACTTTTGTTTTTCTTATTTATTTATTTTTTTTTACAATTTCCAAGTCTGCAAGAGAAAGTGCTTAAAGTGAACCAAAAACCGATCCAAGCTTGAACTAACTTGTCCAAAGGCATCCCATACATTGAGCCAAAGTCAGTAGGGGTGGAATCCACTCATTGGTACCACATCCTCTCTTCTACAAAATCTTGAAGATTATTCTCTTTGCTTGCCACCTCACAAAGATCTTGAAGATGTTATGCAGAGATTCTTTTTTGATTTAGTCAAGATTGCAAGATATTGGTTAATATTGCAGGGAAAGAATAGATTCTATTAATTTTGGAAACAATTTCTCTCTCTCCTCACATAATATCTAGAGAATGAGAATTTTTACCAAGATTGAATTTTATTTTATTTTCTTTCTTTTTTTAAAGAAGACTTGTAGTAGGAAGGAGGCAAGACCAAAGCCTTATAAAAGCCCCTTCCTTCCCCCTCCAAGGATAATTGTTCCCCTTAATTTATTTTTTATTTTTTATTTTTTTCTTAGTTTATGCTTAGTTCTCTTTTCTCTCTCCTTATGTTTCTTAAAGCTTTTATTCAAGTGATTAATGATAATGCAATTCAGTTTTTAGTTGTCAGTTTGTTTAATTATTAATTTACTTTATTTTTTTATTTTTTGTTAAAAGGTCAGATTATATTAATAGAAAAGAAAGGAAAACTAAATTACAAAAGCAGGAAGTGAGTCTCCACCTTCGGCATTGTCATCAGCGGAGACTCACAACTGCTATTTCACAAAGTTAAAAAATCTAAAGCGAGGGTGCCCATCAATGTCATATTAGGCAACGTGCGGAGGAAGCTGCACATCATTACTATCAACCTAGACTTTGCTGCATCCTTAGCCAAAAAATCCACCATTGGATTATTATCTCTAAAACAGTGGGAGATCTTTCACTCAATAGTGTCCAGAAAATCTAACAGATGAGACCACTCCTGAAGAACTGACCAAGGGATTAGCCTGTTATGGGAAATGAAAATAGCAGCAAAGGATTCTAACTCAATCCAAAGGCATCTAATATTCATCTCGCGAGCAAGTTTCAGCCGCTTTATAATGCTTCAGATCTCCACCAAAAAGTTGGAAGAGATACCTAAGTAGAACTTGAAGCAAAGAAGCTTTCTACCATCATGGTCTCTGAAAATTCCTCCACCCCTTGCTCGACCCGGGTTCCTAAGAGAGCATCCATCCACATTGAGCTTAACCCAGGTAGGGAAAGGCTTGCACCAATGGACCTCCAAGATTGAGCAGTCAATCTGAGGTGATAAGGCTATATTGAACTTACGACAAATGATCAAATCTGATTTTGTTTTAAGGATTACTTGCATCCGAGAACAGATGAAATTTATTTCCACCCTGATGGGGCAAAGGATCCCAGGCTGACTTCGAGACATTGCCTCAAAGAACATTTGATTACGTTCAAACCAAATGGCATCAATAGTTGAGAATAGGTCGATCTCCCAAGAAGGTTTTAAACGCCACCCTTTTCCCTTATTTTTCCACCAATCAAGAAGCTTAGGCGCTAAACTGCTGTTGCCCCCAGGCCACATTAAATATATTCAAGACAACTTTCCAAATCCCTATAGAGAAAAGAACATTCAAAGAAAAGATGGGAGAAGGCTTTAAAAGACGAACCACAGAGCTCATACCTAAATGGGGCCTTGATCATGTCATCTGTAGGACGTTTCCCAAGACCCCAATGCCAACCCAATAAAGAGAGTCTTGGAGGGAGCAATTTATTCCAAACCAGCCCCGCCCAGGAGACAATAGGGTAGCAAGATCTGAGACCATCCCAGGCGGTCTTGACAGAGAAGAGACCCATTGGATCCAAGCTCCAAAGGCAGCGGTCTTTCATGTCCTGAGAGGCAAATTAATGGTCTTAATAGATGTAAAAAATTCTTAAGCAGATCAGAGTAAACTTGAGGCAGCGCCCATTGGCCATTCTTAATAAAATCGAAAACTGTGTGGTTGAGGTTAGAAAACACCTCCTCCTGTAGGCTAGAGACTTCCCAAATAGGATTATTACCCCAGTTGTCTCTCCAAAAATCAATGCTGCGACCATCACCCACAAACCACCTTTCATACTCAGCCACAAAACTCCACATTTTCCTTACCCTAGGCTAGATAGAGGATCTTTTATGACCCTTCTTGATCACACCAGAATCTTCATGCTTAATTTTCCAAGCTAATTTGGCAAGCAGAGCCTTGTTCACATCCCGAAGACTTCTCAAGCTGAGGCCCCCCTCCTTCTTAGGTTTACAGACCTGGTCCCATCTAATTGTGATTTATTTGGGAGTATCAATCTCCCCCGTCTAGGTGAAGTTTCTCATCCATTTTTCTAAACATTTAATCAAAGTAGATAGCCACCAGTACACAGAGATGCTATGCAAAGGCATCCCTGAAATGACAGATTTAACCAACTCCACCCAGCCAGCCATGGAAAGGAGCCTTCCTTTCCATCCCTCGAGCTTGGCTTTAATTTTGTCCATCACTGAAAGAAGGGGGTCCCTTTTCACTCTGCATAGAAAATTTTCACTCCCAAATACTTGGTAGGAAAATTACAAGTAGGGATGGATAATACCTCTGCTAACCACTGCTTCTTGGCAGAGGGAATCTTTCCCAAAAATAACTTGCTCTTCTCTAAGTTAAAGAACTAACCAGAGCAGCTTTGGTATGAAGCAAGAAAAATTTTCAAATTTTTAACATACCTTTTGGAGGCGTTTGAGAAGATGAAAACGTCATCCACAAATAGAAGATGAGTCGGGACTTCAATACCACGAGGCCCAGAGATGGGTTTAATAAACCATTTGGTTGCCAACTCCCTTAGACTACACTATAAGACTTCTTCAGCAATGATGAAAAGAATGAGAGATATGGGATCACCTAGCCTTAAACCTCTGCTGACTTAAAAAAATCCCACCTTCCCCCCATTAAGAAGAACTGAAATTCTGGCTGAATTTAACAAGGTGTGGATCCAACCAATTATGGTCTCAGAGAATCCAAACTTGCTTAGAACTTTGAACAAAAAATCCTAGGAAAGGGTGTCAAATGCCTTTGTAATGTCAATTTTTAATTCAAGGCTGCCACCTTGAGCAGAATTTCCCACGAGGTTAGCAAGCTCCGAGGCTAACCCAATGTTTGTCGGGATAACTTTTCCCTTATGAAAAGCACCTTGCTCAGGAGAGATAATTTTAGGGAGGATTCAGAGATGCGAGAGGCTAAAATTTTAGACAAAATTTTACAGAAAAAATTCCCCATGCATAATAGTCAGAATTTATCTAAAGATCTTGCCCCTCTATCTTTGGAATTAGAAGCAAAAAATTATTGTTAATTCCTTTAGGGAGAATACCTGAGGAGAAAAAATCCTTCATAACTCTGCACACATCGGTGCCGATGACCTACCAATGAGCCCTGAAGAATGCTCCTGGGCACCCATCTAAACTCGGTGAGCTTTCGGGGTCAAGGTCCCAAACCTCCCTTTTAATCTCGTCATCCATAGGAACAGAGTCCAGAATCTGGCGATCTGAGTCCTAGATAATTCTTGGGATGCAATAAGTAGATGGGGATGGGCATCCAGATCTACCTGCCTATAAAAGTTAGTATAGAAATCTGAAATATATTTGCCCAACTCCTCCTAGTCAGAAATCACCTCACCATTCTCCAGGATGGTGCTTCTGATTGAGTTCTTTGATCTTTTCACCTTGGCCATAACATGAAAAAATTGCGAGCATCTGTCTCCATCTCTCAACCATCTGATCCTGGATTTCTGGGCACGCAAGTTCTTCTGATTTTTAGTAGCATTCAAGAGTTTTGTCCCGGTAGCAACCTTTAAATAAAAAAGGTGCTCAGAAAATCCCTCCTCCTTAATACAATGCTGAACCGTATCAAGCTCTACCTTCGAGATAACCACCTCGTGATCAAGGTTTGGAAAAGCCTCTCGCGACAGGATTTTATAGCAACCTTGAGCTTCTTACCAAGGATAAAAGGGTCGGACCTAGATATATGACCTCGCCAAGACTCTCTGACCATATCAATAAAACCAAGGTGGTCCATCCATAAATTATTAATTCTAAAGGGGCGGTTCAAGGGCTTGTCAAACTTACTCGAGTAAGCTAATAGGGGGCGTGATTTGATGAAACACGAGGGAGAACCTGCTACGAGTAATTATTAAAAGCCTCTAGCCATTCTTCGTTCACAAAAGTCCTATCAAGGACTGCCGCAACATTCCCACTTCTTCTGTTGTTGGTCCAGGTAAACTTTCTGCTAGATGAAGGAATCTGGACCATCGAGGTTGCATCCACCATGGCTCCAAACTCAGAGGTAGCCCTTAAGCAGAATCTACCCAGACCCCTTCTCTTATGGTCAAATAAAACTGCATTAAAGTCCCCAATGATCATTCTAGTCCACCCCGTAAAACCTGCCGTCAGCTCCATCCACAGGGATCTACGAGCTGCTCTCAAGCA
The DNA here is from genome assembly GCF_013358625.1 of Macadamia integrifolia. Lineage (NCBI taxonomy): Eukaryota > Viridiplantae > Streptophyta > Magnoliopsida > Proteales > Proteaceae > Macadamia > Macadamia integrifolia. The sequence continues at coordinate 72,252 of NW_024870234.1, forward strand.
TTTGGCATGAACCACAGAGAGGTCAATGAGAGAATCATTCCAATCCACTTGCAGCAATATCTGTTGTTCGAAGCTGGAGGTGACCAGAGGAGTCTTTAAATTCTTGTTCCATATCACCCAAAGATTTGGGTGCATATTGAGTTTATCATTGGAGATAACATTTGCGTCAAACCCAAGTCTATTAAAAAATAGCTTAGGAAACTTCAAAACTGGAATCATAGGTCAGCCAAGTAGATCATGTCAGGATTGTGGTCACAAATAATCATTCTTAAGGTTACTTTATGTCACACCCGTGCTCTGATCTGGTCTAATTTGAACTGTTGTGATAGGTCTCAGACTAGAGATCGAAAGTACAGCCTAGTTTTGGCTCATGGCCGCTCATTGTTGAAGGGGGAGAGATGAAACCACATGTTCGTGCATCGTGTGCTAGTCTAATTGGAGGGGATTTGTACCTCCCAATCCCAAACGGTAAGTGACCTGACTTCCCACACATGAATCCCGTCACGTACCGAAGTAGCCAAAAGGCCATGAGCACGATCGAGGGTAACTACCTGTGCAAGGCCAGTCGGTGGACAGTAAGTAGTCAAGACAGCTGACCACCGGAAGCACTGGGCTTGAATCTAGTGGGCTATTTCCGGTGTGCCAAACAAGGTTGCTGTCAAGGTTTCGATGCCCGTAAGTCCCGCCACTTGCATCGTAAACAGTCTCAGATGATCCCAAATCATCTTTCAAACATTTCTCATGACATGAGCATTTCACGGACCTAAGTAGTCGGGTTCTCATGCTCCAAAAGTCGTATTAACCCGATCGATCCGAATAAGGTTCAACCAAACGGACCCTAAGGCCTATTTGCCTTATAAGTGGGAAATGAGGAATTCATTTCCTCATTTCCACTTTGATAAAACGTAGGAGAGAAGAGAAAGAGGAGAAGAAGAAGACGAAGAAGACGAAGAAGAAGGGAGGGGACTTACCTTGGTGCCGCCTAGTTGTCAGAATCGCTTTCAGAGGTAAGTGCAATCACTCCTACTACCCTCACTCTTCATTTTGACCTAGGTTAAGCTAGGTGTGGGTGTAATCTTAGTGCACAAACCCCCTTGAGGTTGGGGAATGCGTATTTTACCTTTCTGATGCCATTGCTGAGCTCAAATCGAGTCCGATGAGCTCCGACAATAAGAATGACAAAATGACAACCTAGGGTTTCGATCATTCGATTAACTCATCTCCCAAATGGCATGGTGGAATTGAGATTTTATTAGCTTATAATGATGCTAGGAACATTTCCTATAAACTCCACGGAACAAATCCTGACGATCGGGCCTGAGCCGAAAAGCACCAATTCAAGTTTGGAAGTTCTATAATGCCAACGGAAGCAAACCATCGGAAACACTGCGCTTGATTCTGATGGGGCCTAATTCTGGTGAGCTATTTTTGGTGAACCTTGGAGCCTTTGGAGCTCTCTGCCAGGTCCACCAAAAACAGGACTGATATTTTTTATGGAAATACTCTGTTTTCGGTGGGTGTTTCCAGTGACATTACTGTCACTGGGGAACCTTGTCTGTACCTTTCAAGAGTGACCCACGTGGGCCCCTTCTAGTGTTTTTGACACGTACTGATATAGGTTACCTTTGTGTTTAGGATAGTGATGCACACGTGCCCCAAGGTCAAAGTTAAGTTGATCGATCGATGGCCGTACTTAAACCTTAATACACTCGACCATAAACCAGGTGAGGGATGAATTGCTTTATTTTTGGGAATGTTTATTTTTCTAGAATTGCTCACATGTGTAGGTTTGTACATGTTTATTATATTGTTCACATGATGATGATGATATATGATATGTTGCATTTTTATTTAATTGATATGAGATGCTTATGGATATGTATGGCAGGATCCGATGTGGCCGAGGTGGTATTTGTACCGTGATCGTCGTGTGTTTGTTGCATGGATAAGATGGAATCCAATGTGGCTGGGGTGGTACTGGTGCCGTGATTACCGTATGTATGTTGCATTCATGCCTTGATTATGTGCGTTAGAGTTAGTTGAGGTCGTGGATTACACTTTGTGGTTGATGTCTTACCGGTATCGTGTACTCTGGGACTACATTTGAAAATGGATATGCTTCGTGGTCGATAATTGGTACCGATGTTATGTAGTCCATACTCACTATTATATGTATAGTAGATTAGGTAAACGATCGCGCGTTTCACTTTGTAGCCGATGTGTTATCGGTATCATGTACTCGTGATTGTATTTGGAGATGGATTACACTTTGTGCCCAAGGTGTTAACAGTATCTTGTAATTCATACTAATTGTATAATTATGAAAGCATGTAGCATATATGTGGTTAGGTATCACTCCCTATGCTACGAACCCTTGCCAATATGGGTCAAGGTGTTGGATAACCTATTCTGGTATATTCGATGTGCCTTTCCGGAATGCCACACCCACAGTACGATGTGATTGTTGTTGGAGGTAAGAACTTATCAGGCCCGACCAATGATTGGTACCAGTGCCATGATAGCCAGAAGGGGGTTATCAGGGGTTTACTGGGTGACCCATGGATGTATACGGTGACCGATAGGCTTCTATTCATGGCTAGGGTTTATATCTCTACGTAGTCAATGGTAGTTTCAAGACAAGGGATATAGCCTAATGTGTCGTAGTAGAATTTACCCGACTTAGTTGTATTGTTAAGTGGATAGTAAAATAGATGACTTACATCACGAGCATCATGGACTATTTGTTTAATTTCGATCATCATGCATCATAAATTATTACTGTGATTATTTTACTTGGGTGTGCTTGAACCCCACCCCTCACCAAGCAAGTTAGAAAGCTCACCCCACGTATATACACTTTTTAGATGATGATGTAGGTACGGTCGTGCCTATGGCTAGTGATTCTTTATCCTCTAGACCCGAGTATGGGGTGAACAACTGATGGATGCCAAAAGCAAAGGAGCATGGCCAGGATTGTGCTTGTGATTTCTGTGCATATGCGGCATTATGAGGTATTCGGCGTATTTTTGGTGATTTTGATACAAGTTTGTTGATGGTACACTTTTGAACTTATTATTTATAAGTTATGGATGTTTGTAACAGAATAACTTGATTATGGTATATATTTTATCATTAGACGTTTCCCCATTTTATTGATGATCCCGCTATTATACTCTGATTCTGTTGCTTTTAGTTGGTTTGTGATGTGAGATTGTGAAATATTAAGGTATTGCTATTTGAGATCCTAGCAGATTTAAAAGATAGGTATGTGTCTTACTCACACCATCGGTATTCCTAATGGTAAGTTGGGTCTACTGGAAATGGGGTGTGACAGGTTGGTATCAGAGTGTGAAGCTCTGCCTTAACTCATAATCTCAACCAAACCATGACTTGGGGAAATTAGGATTTAAATAAAAATCTCAAAGATAACAATTTAAAGAATTTTGACAATTAGGAGATAAGCATAGGTATTAAAACCATTTAATTAAATAAAGAATTTGATTACATAAGCTTACACCTTTTCATAAAAATAAAATACTAAAAGCTGGAAATCCTAACTAGCCTAATTCTAGGAAACTCAAACAACTGAAGCAAATGATAGAAAATAAAATTCAACTAAAGTCTAGAACATGAAAACTCGAATAAAACACTGAAAAGGGAAATCCTAAAACTACAGTGGCAACTTGCCACTACTCTTCTTGATGCTGCTGCTGCTGGTTCTGTTCATGGCCTTGAGCTTGGTTCTGACGATGTGTTCTTGGAGGTGGCAATGGTATGGCAAGGTGAAAAACTATCACCTGCATCTGTGCCTCTAGGGAGGCCATCCTATTGTCAATGAGACAATAGTTCCTATCCATTCTCTCGAGGCGGTTGTCCATGCTTCTCAGTAGAGCTATAGTAGTGTCCAAGCGAGCCATAAAATCATTGAGACTATAAGATCTCACACCCCTTGTGCCTTGGGAAGTGGGGGCCACTCTGGAACCCATAGTTTGTGGGTTAGGAACCCCGGCAGCTCCTCGCCTCACACCACTAGCACCTCTACCAATGCCTCCACCAACTCCACCAACATCACCGGCATTACCACTAATATCACCAGCACCGCCACCCTCTACCTCCATAGGCTGCTCATCCTCCTCCTCAGCAGGTGATACCTCATCCATATCTAGAGTCATCTTCCTCAGGGAGTCTTAGTTGAAATCTAGGACCTCGTCACCTAAGCACCCCTCGCCCTCTAAATTTACCCCAAAGCAAAGGAAGATGTCTGTCAGTATCCTCCCATAGCATAAGTTCTCAACTCTGTGTTCCCCTCCCTTGGATTGAGTCACTATGGTCCACATCAGAAGATAGGAAAGACATATTTGCACCCCATGTAAACACAGTAAGTCACATAGGCATGCAATACGGATACCTCGTCAGAGTGTCCTAGGTGGGGAGAACGTTCAGATGGACTGCACGACAGATAACCTTTGGAGTGGCAAGGTAGTTGGTTATACGATCCCATCCATGAGCATGCTTGGTCAACGTGTTGTTTATCTCTTGAAGGTGTCGGGGCTCTGGAAATCATAAGCTGGAGTTTAAGGGGGGCAATGAACTAGGTCACCAGCATTGTCAACCATCAAAAGGTTGGCCAGTTGCCTCATGTTAAATAAATCTTGACCCCCTTCATGTAGGAGGTGATCCGCATCTCTTCAGTGCCTCTATTCAAGCATTGGAGGTTGGAGTAGAATAACCTCACCAGCCTTGGGTAGTATTTCTTATTGGGTTTCAAGATGCAGTACCACCTAATCGTCTCAAAGCATTGACAGAGGTGGAACTGTCAAAAATCTCTCGTCCTCACATGTTTCCCTGGGTCCACATTACTGTACTTGAAGCTTTCCCAATGATCTTGCTTAGGCACAAAATGGAATAGGAGTGGGTTACACTGTGCTTCAGCGGGGAAGGCTTGTTCCTCTTGTGCAACAGCACGATGAGTACGTACACGGCATCCAAATATGCTTGCAATATGATTCCTAAGGATTCAAAGAGCAAAACCTAGTTTAGGAGGTTGAAACAAGGCTCACAGAGAAGGAAATCTCAAAACTAGGTTAGAGAAGGAAGAAAACATACCTTAGATGCATAAATGGCGTCGATCAATCGTGAAATCATAGGGAAAAAGTGTGTAATGAGTTGGAAAACTCTCCTTGGCCATTCCTCACCTTCTCCACGAGTTAGATTAGGGTTTCGTGAATTAAACCCCAATCCTGAACCCTTTTATAACGATTTTAGGTCCACCAAAAACACTGGACCTGCTTTCGGTGTCTGTTTCTGGTGAAAGAAAAAGTCCCAATTTGCTCTCTGTTTTGGTCACCGGAAATAACACTGATATTTTTGGTGAACCAATCCATATTTCTGGTGAAAATAGTCTCTATTTCCGGTGGGCTATTTTTGTAAATAAATTTTTATTTTATTTTCTAAATCTTTGTTATTATTTTATTCCTTTAATTATATGACCTTAATGATATGCATACGATCGATCCAAATTATTATGGACCCCACTTATGCTTGATCTAACCCTAATTTTTGCCTATTATATGTGTGGGACCCACTGTGCATGTATGTGTTCCAAACTACATGCAACCTCATATGTGCATGTGAACTAATTGGATTCCTCCATAGGAGTCAGGTCACATCAAAACACTCAATCCTAATCCCAGTCACCTCCCACTTCTCCTACACGGAATCAGGGTAGACCCCATAATGCACCCCCGACTCCACTGATGCTTACTGCTCATGATGTGGCCTCCATCATGGATAATATGATGCGAGGAGTTGAGGAAAGACGAAATCAGTTCATAACCGGGATTGATGATCGGATCCAAGCGGAAATGGGAGACTATAGTGCATCGCCCGCACCTCCTACTCCACCGGCACCTGTTCTGGTCTTGCTGGATCGGCTACCCTTCAAACATCAGGTGGTGCACAAGTGCATGGGCATAGAAAGAAAAATGTACATGGGCATGTACAAGACCTGGCACCGAAACAAGCCCAAGCACACGTAGAAGGCTGAAATGACCTAACAAAGATGATGGAGAAGTTTCAACGACTTAGACCCCCATGTTTCTCCAAGGTGGGCCAAGATCCATTGTATCCATTAAGATGGATTGGTGGTATGGAAAAGGTGTTCAGGCTAATGGGCTGCATCAAAGAGCAAAAAATTTTATGTACTAGCTATCAGTTGCAAAATGAGGCTGAAGATTGGTGGAGTGCTACTGAGCCCATTCTGAGGGTGGGTAACCCAGACCCTACTTGGGTAGACTTCAAAGGGGCCTTCTTTGAGAACTATTTTTCAGAAATCTTTTGGGATAGGAGAGAGAATGAATTCTCTCAATTGGTGCAAGGTTCCCGGTTTGTGATCGAGTATTAGCAACGATTTGAGAAGCTATTAGATTTTTCTCTTGGGCATCTCAGAGATGATAGGGCCAAAGCAAAGAAGTTTGAGAAAGGGTTGAGGCCAGGTATTGGATCAACTATAGCTGGGTTGAAACTATAGACTTATACTGAGGTGGTCTAAGTGGCCAAGTCTATTGAAGATCGGCATAGAGATAATTTCTTGGCCTAGCAGGGAATGGGGAAAGAGGCCAATCCGGTCTACTAATTCCAAGGGAGGTAGCAAGCCCTTCCGAGTGCCTTATATCAACCTAACTCCAATATAGTTTAGAAAGCCTAAAGCTAGTTAGACTTCCCAGTCCTCTCGATCTAGTGCTGCGTCTCAGTCTTTGGGATTGAGCCTAAGGTGTTTTCATTATGATTAGCCAGGCCACCTAGCGAGGACATGCCCCCATTGGAGGCTAGGTGCTGCACCATACACTATGGCACCTAGGCCCTAGCAGACCTATGCAACACCTAGACCAGTGCAGCCCCCACAGGGTAGAGTGTTTGCTATGACTATAGAAGATGCTGAGGCTGCACCCCGTATAGTGACAAGTACATTATTGATATCATTATTGCCTGCACATGTGTTATTTGACTCAGGAGCCTCGCATTCGTTTGTGTTACTGACACTTGTGATGAAGGTGGAAATTCCACCCAAGGAACTAACTCAATGTTTGGTAGTGAGTACCCCTACAGGGAGTGTAGTAGGTCTTAACTATGTATATAAGCCTTGTCCAGTGACTATAGGTGAACATTAGTTGAATGCTCACTTAATCGAATTGGGTATGATCGACTTCGACGTGATTCTAGGAACGGATTGGTTGTTCTCGTACAGAGCTAGTGTGCTATGTGCAGAAAAGACTATCATTTTCAGACCTCATGATGATGATGAGTTTGTGTTCCAAGGGGATAAGCCCTAGAAATCCAAGAAGGTTATTATATCTACACTCCAGATGAAGAAGTTACTAGATAAAGGGTGTTAAGGCTACTTAGCATCTATGATGGATACTGAGATAGAGATTAGGCCATTGACCGAGCTTAATGTGGTGAGAGAATTTTTTGATATATTTTGGGATGACTTGATAAGTTTGCCCCCAGACCGAGAGACAGAGTTTGCTATAGACCTACTCCCCAGCTTGGCACTAGTGTCAAAAGCTCCTTACCGCATGGCCCCCACAGAGTTGAAAGAATTACAGGTGTAACTTTAGGATCTTTGAAGAAGGGATTTATTAGACCTAGTGTATCTCCATAGGGAGCACCGGGATTGTTCGTCAAGAAGAAAGACGAAAGTATGAGGTTGCGCATTGATTACCAAGAGCTTAATAAGCTAACCATCAAGAACTGATATCCTTTGCCAAAGATAGATGAATTATTTGATCAGGTGTAGGGTGCCAAGGTATTCTCCAAAATTGACCTTAGATCGGGCTATCACCAGCTCAGGCACAAGGATAATGATGTCAGCAAGACAGCCTTCAGATCAAGGTATGGACATTAGGAGTTCTTGTTGATGTCATTCAGGTTAACTAACACACCAGCTGCATTTATGGATTTGATGAACCGGGTATTCCAGGATGTCTTAGACAAGTTTGTGATTGTATTCATTGATGACATTTTGATTTACTCCAAGAGTGCAGAGGAACATTTTGTTCATCTGAAATTAGTACTACAATGCCTGAGAGAGAAGCAACTCTATGCCAAATTCAGCAAGTGCGAGTTTTGGTTGCCACAAGTGGCATTCCTAGGCCACATTGTTTCAGACAAGGGTATAGAGGTTGACCCAGCCATGGTGAAGGCAGTCCTAGAATGGGAGACTCCGAAGAGTGTGGTGGACATACGTAGTTTTCTGAGATTGGCTAGACACTACAGGAGGTTTATTGAGAACTTCTCCTGCATTGCTACCCCAATGATCTGACTCACATGGAAGGGTGTGAAATTTGAGTTATCGGATGCTTGTGAAAAGAGCTTCAAGGAGCTAAGGTAAAGTTTGGTGTTAGCTCTAGTTCTGACTATTCCAACCAGTGCAGGTGGTATGGTTCTGTATAGTGATGCCTCCAAGCTAGGACTGGTTTGTGTATTGATGTAGCATCTGAAAGTCATTGCTTATGCATCCTATCAGTTGAAGGATTATGAGAAGAACTACCCCACCCATGATTTGGAGTTGGCAGCAATGATTTTTGCACTGAAAATCCGGAGGCACTACTTGTATGGTGAGAAGAGTGAGATCTTCAATGATCATAAAAGTGTCAAGTACTTCTTCACCCAAAAGGAGCTCAACATGAGACAGAGGCATTGGTTGGAGTTGATGAAGGACTATGACTATACTATTCACTATCACCTAGGAAAGGCTAATGTGGTAGCTGAGGCACTTAGTCAAAAATCCCAGTCATTAACTCTTATATCACTGACCACCAATAAGAATCTCATAGAGGAGGCCAAGAAACTAGACTTGGAGCTATTAGTGGAAGGTGTCACCTTGTCACTATCGACATTGGCGGTACAACCTAATTTGGTGGATAGGATCACTGTAGCTCAGGGTACTATGCGAAGTTATAGAAGCGGATTGCAGAATACAAAGAAGAAACCCAGAAGGACCCGAATTTCTCTGTAACTGAAAGCAGGATTCTCAAGTTCAAAGGGAGGTTGTATGTTCCTAGTGATGGTGATTTGAGAGACAGTTTTGAGGGGGGCACACAACTTTCCATACTCCATTCACCCGGCAGCACGAAAATGTATAAGGACCTCAAGGGCTCCTACCGGTGGAAAGGAATGAAAAATGATGTGGCCACACATGTGTCTAGATGCCTCACATGCCAGCAAGTCAAGGTTGAGAGACAAAGACCCCATGGGTTATTACAGTCCCTACCTGTTCTGAAGTGAAAATAGGAGAATATTACCATGGACTTCATCATAGGCCTACCCTTCACTCAGAAGTGTATGGATGCCATTTGGGTAGTTGTGGACTGCTTGACCAAGGTAGCTCAATTTATCCCAATCAACGTCATATTTTCTATGGACAAGTTGGCTAAGTTGTATATTGACAACATCATCAAGTTGGATAGTGTACCAGTTAGCATTATCTCTGATCGAGATCCCAGATTTATTTTTAAGTTCTAGATGTGTGTGTAGAAGGCTATGGGCACTTAGTTAAACTTTAGTATTGCATTTCAGCCACAGACTAATGGTCAGTCGAAAGGACTATCCAGACATTGGAGGATCTAATTTGAGCATGTGCCTTAGATATGAGTTATAGTTGGGATGAACACATTTCCCTTATTGAGTTCTCCTACAACAACAGTTATCAGGCCACCATCGGAATGTCCCCATTTGAGGCACAGTATGGCAGAACGTGCCAGACTCCACTCTATTAGGATGAGGTTGGTGAGTGGCATATTCTAGGTCCAGACTTAATACAGACTATTAGTGAGAAGGTGAATGTGATCAGAGAAAGAATTAAAGTAGCTTAGTCCAGGCAGTAGAGCTATGCAGATGTCAGAAAAAAACATCTAGAATTTGAAGTTGGAGACAAGGTGTTCTTGCTGATCTCCCCAGTTAAAGGGGTGATGCGGTTAGGCAAGAAGGGAAAGCTTAGTCTGAGGTTTATGGGACCGTACGATATACTAGAAAGGATCGGACTAGTAGCTTACTGGATAGCTTTATCACCAAAGTTGGAGGGTACACATGATGTCTTCCATGTGTCCATATTAAGGAAGTACATTCTCGACCCCACTCACGTCTTGACTTACATACCCCGTGAGTTGGATGAGGATTTTTCCTACGTGGAGTATCCAGAGAAGATTGTTGACTGGAAAGAACATGTTCTCTGCAACCGCACCATTTCCTTCGTCAAGGTGAAATGGAGGAACCACCCCGAACAGGAAGCATCCTAGGAACAGGAAGATGAGACGATGAAGCAGTATCCTAGATTGTTTGATTGGCCAGGTATATTCAATTTTGAGGACAAAATTCTTGTAAGGTGGGAGAAATGTTACACCCGTGCTCAGACCTGGTCTAATTTAAACTTTTATGATAGGTCTCAGACCAGAGATCGAAAGTACAACCAGGTTTTGGCTTATGGCTGCTCATTTCTGAAGGCAGAGAGATGACCCTACATGTTCGTGCATTACATGCCAATCTAACTGGAGGGGATTTGTACCTCCCGATCCCAAACGGTAAGTGACCTGACTCCCCTCACATGAATCCCAGTACGTACTGAAGTGGCCGAAAGGCTATGAGCATGGTAGAGGGAAACTACCTGTGAAAGACTGGTTGGAGGACAGCAAGCAGTCAAGATAGCTGTCTTGACCACTGGAACCAAGCCACTGAAAGCACTGGGCTTGAATCCGATGGGCTATTTTCAATGAGCCAAATAGACTGCTGTCAAGGTTTCGATGCCCATGGGTCCCACCAATCACATCATAAAAAGTCTCCGATGATCCCAAATCATTCTTCACACATTCCTCGTGACATGAGCATTTCACGGACCTAAGTAGTTGGGTTCTTATGCTCTGAAAGTCGTATTAACCCGATCGGTCCAAATAGGTTTCAACCAAATGGACCCTAAGGCCTATTTACCTTATAAGTGGGAAATGGGAAATGAGGAATTCATTTCCTCATTTCCACTTAATTCCTCATTTCCACTTTGCTTAAACGTAGGAGATAAGAGAAATAGGAGAAGAAGAAGAAGAAGAAGAGGAAGAAGAAGGTAGGAAACTTACCTTGGTGCCAACTGCTGCCTAGTTGCCAGAATCACTACCGGAGGTAATTACAATCACTCCTACTACCCTCACTCTTCATTTTGAACTAGGTTAAGCTTTGTGTTGGTATAATATTAGTGTACAAACCCCCTTGAGGTCGGGTAATGTGTATTCTACCTTCCCGGTGCCATTGTCGAGCTCAAACCAAGTCTGATGAGCTCCAGCAACAAGAATGACCAAATGACAACCTAGGTTTTCGATCATTCGATTGATGTATCTCCCAAATGGCATGATGGAATCAGGATTTTATTGGCTTAGAATGATGCTACGAACATTCCCTACAAACTCCATGGAACAAATCTCGGTGATCAGGCCTGAGCCGGAGGTAATTCTATACTACCATCAGAAGCAAGCCATCGAAAACACTGGGCCTACTTCTAGTGGGCTGCTTTCAGTGAACCTCAGAGCCCTAGGAGCTCTCTGCCAGTTCCACTGGAAACAGGACTGATATTTCTGGTGAAAATACCCTATTTTTGGTGGGTGTTTTCGGTGACATTATTGTCACTAGGGAACCTTGTCTGTACCCCTCGGGAGTAACCCACATGGGCCCCTTCTTGTGTTTTCAATACATACTAATGTACGGTTGACTTTGTGTTTAGGACATTGACATGCACTTGCCCCGAGGTCGAAGTTGAGTTGATCGATCGGTGGCCGTACTTAAACCCTAACACACATGATCATAAACCAAGTGAGGGATGGATAGCTTTATTTTGGGGAATGTTTATTATTCTAGAATTGCTCATATGTGTAGGTTTGTGCATGTTTATTATATTGTTCACATGATGACGATGATCTACCACATGTTACATTTTTATTTAATTGACATGAGATGTTTATGGATATGTATGGCGGGATCCAGTGTGGCCGAGGTGGAACTGGTACCATAATTAATGTGTGTTTGTTGTATGTATGAGAAGAAATCCGGTGTGGTTGAGGTGGTATCGGTGCCATGATTACCGTATGTATATTGCATTCATGCATTGATTATGTGCATAAGAGTTAGTTGTGGTCGTGGATTACACTTTGTGGCCGATGTGTTACCAGTACCATGTACTCTGGGGCTACATTTGGAAATAGATACGCTTTGTGGCCGACGATTGGTACTGGGGTTGCATAGTCTATACTCGACTATTATATGCATGCTAGATTAGGTAAATGGTCATAGGTTATACTTTGCGACCTATGTGTTACCGGTATCGTGTACCTGTGATTGTATTTGGAGATGGACTACACTTTGTGGCCGAGGTGTTACCTATATCGTGTAATTCATATTCACTGTATTATTATGAAGGCATGTAGCATATATGTGGTTAGGTATCACTCCCTATGCTACGAACCTTTCCTAACAAGGGTTAAGGTGTTGGATAACCCATTGTGGTATGTTCAATGTGCCTTTCTAGAATGCTACACCCATAGTACAATGTGATTGTTGCAGGAGGTGGGAACTTATCAGGCATGGCTGATGATTAGTATCGGTGCCATGACGCTAGGAGCGGGTTATCAAGGATTTGCTGGGTGACCTATGGACGCATATAGGGATTGGCAGGGTTCTATTCATGGCTAGGGTTTGTATCTCTGCATTGTCGATGACGGTTTCGAGACGAGGGATGCAGCCTAATGTGTCATAGTAGCATTTACCAGACTTAGTTGTATTGTTAGGTGGATAATAAAATAAATGAATTACATCATGAGCATCATGGATTATGTGTCTAATTTCTATTATCATGCATCATAAATTATTACTGTGATTGTTTTTCTTGGGTGTGCTTGAACCCCACCCATCACTGAGCAAGTTGGAAAGCTCACCCAATGTATACACAATTTTTAGATGATGATGCAGGTACAATCGTGCCTATGGCTAGTAATTCTTTGTCCTTTGGAGCCGAGTATGGAGTGAGCGACTAGTGGATGTCAGAAGTGGAGGAGCATGGGCAGGACTGTGCTTGTGATTTCTATGCATACGCAGCACCATGAGGTGTTTGGTGTATTTTTGGTGATTTTGATACGAGTTTGTAGATGGTACACTTTTGAACTTATTATTTTTAAGTCATGGATGCTTGTAATAGAATAACTCGGTTATGGTATATATTTTATCATTAGACATTTCCTCATTTTATTGATGATCCTACTAGTATGTTCTGATTAAACTACTTTTGGTTGGTTTGTGATGTGAGATTGTGAAATGTTCAGGTGCTGCTATCAGAGATCCTGGTAGGTTTGTAAGATAGGTATGTGTCTTACTCACATCGCCGATATTCCTAATGATAAGTTGGGTCTACTGAAAGTGGGTTGCGACACTTTAGCTGCAACCTTCTTCATACTACGAATGTTCCAGAAGAGCATTCGTATGATCACATATGGGTATTTCTCCGATCAGTCCTAGCATCAGACCAATCCTTGGCATTCACCTGTTTGCCTTTTTTCTTCTTCGTTCTAGTCCATCCAGTCAGGCCTTCATCTCTGTGCAAGGTGGCAGGTTCAACCCTCACAACACGTTCCATTGGATTAACTCTGGTTGGACATTTGCATGCCCTCCCCTAGAAGCAATACTGCCGTGACCAACCTACGTGAGGCTTCTTCGAACACCTTCCTTAGCCTGACCTACTGCTTTGAGAGTCCAACCCAACATCAGAGGCATCAGATTCAGGATCTGGGTAAAAGTCGGTGTAGTGCAACCCCTGCTCCATACCCATACCCATACCCAAACTCGCAGGGTTGGACCCATCCTTAGCACCATGAGCCACCTCCAACCGATTAGGATTTTTATTATTTGAAAAAGATTCCTTATTAGGACTAATTGCTTTATTGCTAGAAGAGATCTCCACATTAGCGCCTAAAGAGTAGGTCTCCTTAACTGGGGCTTAACCGAAATCTCTATGGAAGGATTCTCAATGGAATTCAATCCATTGTCTGCCTCATCTTCTAAATTTGGAATATCCTCTCTAAGATACTCTTCCACTCCTTGGATTCTCTTTCCACAACGCATGGTGTTTCCACCACCGTATAGGGTGTGGCCATTCACTTTAGTGCCATGATCTCCTACCTGGCTAGGACCGCCCAAGGGAGGGATAGTGGCGGGCATCACAACCCCCTTAGGGATTCATCATCATAGATCACACCAGGGATGCTGCCATCTGCCTGCCGCACTTCCCTTAGGTCCTTAGCTTTCTTCTCTCTGCAATCGTTAATGATGTGCCCAACCTTTTTGAAAAAGCCATACTTGCTCAAAGAATCTGCATAAATCAGAAGTTGTTTGAACCTGAGCAGATTTGTAAAGCCAGGTTGTCTGCATTCTGCCTGAATCTCCTCAAGTCTAACACCCCCCACTTCCATCTCCACGAGACCTCTTAGTACGTTGATCCAGAGAAATAGGCCACCCTGCCACCTTTGCCATCATCAATAGCACCTTTTCATGCCAATATTCTAGAGGTAGATCAGGGAAGCGCACCTAGACCAGAGCATTGTTAATGAATTTCTCATTTATATTGAAATCAGGATGCCATCTCTGAAATATTGCTTTCCCACTCGAACATGGCTTCTCCTCCATATGGATGCCATATCACCTTCAGATTCAATCTAGAAAATAGTGAAACCTTTTCCCATAGGCACCATTTTCATGTTACCCTTGAGATTCCAGAGCTCTCGAGCTTCTCTTCTCACATATTCTAGGGATATGAATCTGAAGTTTAGTCTGCCGATTTGAGAAAAACAATACCTAGCTAATTGTCTTCATATTCATCCTGAGGGACGACAACTTTGGTGAGGTTTCCAGCGTGAACAGGCTCTAGAAGATCATTCACCGCAGGGAGAAGAGGGGTATTTTTAGAAGCATAAGAATAAGTGTTGGATGCTTACATGTATAACCAGGTAATGGTATGAGCAGTGGTTCCCATTTACTTTGTTAATTTAGTTCATAGTTTAGTTAATTTAATTTGTGCAATCCATAGTTCTAGCTTTCAAACTTTCTAGTTCTAGGAAAGAATTGGTTCAAGTGACAAGAATCAAGAGTTTTCAAGTTCAAGAGAGCAAATTCTTCATCAATAATTCTGTTCCAGTACCATCACTCCAAATCAATCAAGTTTCAATTTAGCATACACATAATCAAAGTATGACACAGTTTATTAATAGAATTAAGATTTTTATTTAAATACAAGTAGAGGAATTAGCATTTTTATGTTTTTTTTCTAGATTAAATTTTGAATTACTATCTACTTAGTGTGTGTGTGTGTGACCTCAATTTATAAGTGCTAAAACTGAAGAGGTGTGTTTGGCTATGCCTCCCTCGGAAGTTTGGCCTATTGTTTGAGGGTCTTTAATTAGTAAGAGCTCAAATTGACGATGATGTGTCCCCTATCACCTCTCTCCAATATTAAGCCTACTCATTAAAGATTGATATTTTATTCATGAGTATTATTTTTTTTCCTTTTGTTCTTATTTACATATGTGCAATGATTGAAGGTGATGCCTACAGTAGTGCCTCTCCCAGAAATTTAGCCGATGTATTGAGAATTTTTCTTTACTTACTTGTTTTCTATTTCAGTCATTTATTTATTAGTTTAGCTTTATTATTTGTAGACTCTTTTTTTTAGTTGTTTTCAGCATTTATTTTACTTCTCTAATTAAAGTAATCCGATGGTAGAACTGTTTAATTTAGATGTTGAATGTGTAAGTCATTTTCTTTCGTTTATATACATGTTTTAGGACCATAATCTAAAATCAACCATCCCTTGTTTACTCTTGCCGTACTTAGAGTAGGTAAGATCTCCTTGTGATCGACCCGTTGGCTATAATATGTGTACACTTGAGGTAACATATTTTTTAACTCAAACAACAACCAGTTGTGGAGGGGGTGCATGGGGGGCTCATCGGTCCATGCCTTGAGGCTAGACAGGAGGAGACTTGGCAACAAGTAAATGTTATTCTACCCAATTAGGTTAGGTGTGGGGCAGATATCATTCACCATGAAGATGTCTGTAGAGATGAGAATGTCCTCAACAGAGGAAGTGGCAGAGCCTAGGCCTGGGATGCACAAGAAGAACAAGAAGGGAAACACTACTGGCAATGTGGAGTAGGCTCACATGAAGTCTGGCCATACTGTTCCCTAAAAGTAAAGAATGAAAGTCCTCTTTTGGAAAATTAGAGGTATGAAGAAGGCAGTGACAAAACTGGCCTTAGGGAATATTGTGAAGGAAAGGCAGCCGGATATTTTATGTATTGCGGAGCTGATGATTGAGGTTAGTGCTTATCCCAAATTATTTTTTAATAGATTAGGATTTGATGTAGAGTTTATGCATAACAGTAGAGTAGATAAAGTGCCTAATTTATGTCTTATGTGCAAGAGGAATATTAGAATACCAAGGACTATGTTTGTGTCAGATCAACTTATAGTTCTTTCCTGAATAGCTTCAGAAAGCTATATATGTCTCAGTAGTTCATGCAACTGTTTTAGAGCTAGAAGAAGAGAGATTTAGGTGAATTTGGCTGCCTCGGGGCTTGGCCCTAGCTATCCTTAGCTTGTGGTAGGGGATTTAATGCCACCCTAGAGTCCCTTGAGAAGAGAGGCCCAGGTGCCTTTAATATGGGATCAGTGGCGGAGTTTGGTGCCATGGTGGACATATGCTCTTTAATGCAACTGCCATCTCAGGGGAGAAAGTTAACTTGGACCAATAATAGGAGGAGAGGTAATGTATCGACTGTGTTTGATAGGAGTTTTTGTAATGATGCTTGGGTTGAGTTCTTTCATGAGAGTGTGTAGTAGGTGCTTCAGAGAATTGGGCCTGATCATGCTTCAATTTATATTAACTTTGTACCAGTGATGAAACCAACAAACCACCCTTTCAGATTTCATAGGCATTGGGTAGAACACAGGGATTTTGTGTAGGTGGTCAGGGATTTTTGGATGTGTTAGACAACAGGAAATAATATTTATGGGGTTGCCCAAAAGCTTAAAAGACTTAAGCGTGTTTTGAAGCTTTGGGCAAGATCTGCTTGTCCTAATTTTAATGTGGAGCTTGAGGAGGCAAAGAAGGAGATGGGGGTGATTTAGTAGAGAATTGAAGCAACTGGCCTGGATGATGCCTTATTTGCTCAAGAGGCTGATGCAAAGACATGGCATTTAAAAGCTATGGGAAATTATGAGAAGAGGTGGCTGAAAAGTCAAGAATTCGCTGGAAGATGATAGTTGTACTAAATTCTTCCATTTGTCTGCAAAGATGAGAAGAATAAAAAACACTATTAGAAGCTTGAAGAAGGAGGATGGAATAGTGCTCTCTGAGAGAGGAGGCCTAGACCAATATGTGGTGGAGTTCTATGAAATTTTTCATAAAGGGGCTCCTATGGTGGATCACTCAGAGCTGCTAAATTGTATTCCAAGTGAGTTGGAGGTGAGTGATAAAAGAAGAATGGATAGCTTGCCTACTGATATGGAGATAAAAGAGGCGGTTTGGGCTCTCGATCCTTCTAGCTCTCTGGGTCTGGATGGTTTCCCTGTTGAGTTTTATAAACATTGCTAGGATATTATTGCTTTTGTATGTAATGCGATCTATAGTTTTTTTAGCATTGGATATATGCCCTATAAGATTTATAATAATTTTCTTATGCTTATTCCAAAAGTAGAAGGGGCTGTATTTTTAGAAAAATTCAGACCCTTGTGTATGGATAACTTTTTTTGCAAGAAAATTTTGAAGGTACTAGCTTTGAGACTGACCAGTTATCTCCAGAGGCTGATTTCTGATGAGCAGGGGGCAAAAGAGGAAAATTATCCACACCAATATTTGTCTGGCTTCAGAACTTGCAAATATGATGTCAGCAGCCACTAGAAGAGGAGGAATGGGCATTAAAATAGATATCAAGAAGGTGTATTACACCATTAATTGGAAATTTTTGTACTCAATTATGAGGAAGTTTGGATTCTCAGAAACCTGGATTAGGTGGATTCAGCAGATGCTGGCTTCTATAAAAATCTCGATTCTATTAAATGGTGGCCTGTGGGGTACTTTGGTGTTGAAAGGGGGCTGAGACAAGGAGATCCTTTATTTCCTTTATTATTCATTTTGGCGGAAGAGGTTTTATGCAGAGGGCTGCTTAGGGAGAAGAAGATCAAAGCATTGCATGGTCCTCGTCGAATCCAAACTTCTGGCCATATGTTATTTGCTGATGACATTTTTATTTTCACCAATGCGTCAATAAGGTATGTCAAGAATCTTAAATTCTTCCTAACTTTGTATGAAAATTTTTCTAGCCAATGCATTAGCCTGGAGAAGAGCAAATTGTTTATGGTGAACATCCCTGCAGTTAGGAAGCAGGCAATAGGATTGGAGCTGGGTATACCTATTTGTCATCTGCCTACTAAGTACTTGGGGATGGAGATTTTCAAAGATAGAGTTAAGAAGGATGCTCTCCTCCCTATGATGGATAAAGTGAAAGCTTGGCTTGTAGGATGGAAAGGAGGTTGCTCTTTATTACTAGTAGAGTGGAGTTGGTTAGGGTAGTTGTTGCTGGAATGCCCATGCATAGTTTTTTAGTGTATTGGTGGCCATTTGCGCTGATCCAAATTATGTAGAAGTGGATCAGAAATTTTATCTGGACAGGGGATGTGGATGGGTCTGAGTCCATTACAGTGAGTTAGGATTAGTGTTGCAAGCCAAAATCAGAGGGTGGCTTATGTTTGTGAAGACTAAGAGAGGTCAGTGAAGCAATGTTGTCCAAGGTAGTATGGAAGATTTAACATGATGGTGATCCTGCTTACAGATTTCTAAGAGCAAGGTTTATTAAAGAAGATGGATCGTTGAGGAAAGGTTATAAATCTTCATCAATTTAGTCGAGCTTTAGAAAGATGTGGGATTTTGTGTCTTCTAAGGAAAGATGGATAGTAGGGAATAGAAGATAGATAAATTTCTGGAAGGATAGGTGGTTGGGTTCAGAGACTATTGCTGAGATAATGGAGATGGAGTTAGGCCCTGATGAAGCTTTTAAAAGAAAGGTTGATAGAGTCATAGGGAATTTTGAATGGAAATTCCCTTATGACTAGTCGAATATGATGAATGGATTTATGGATTTATGGGAAAAGTGATGGAGATTCTTCTTCCCATATACGATTGCGAAGATAAGTGTGTTTGGAGTCCCAATTCATATGGGAAATTCACAGTTAAATCAGCTTGGAATCAGATAAAAAGGACAAAGGATACTGTAGCTTGGGAGGTGCTGGTTTGCTGTAAATAGTTGCAACCTTAATTAGCTATATTTGGGTGGAGGGTTATGCATGAGAAATTGCCTATTGATTAGGCGGCTATAAGAAAAGGTGTTAACATGGTTTCGGGTTGTGAGCGATGCAGGTGTTTGAGTGAGGATTTCGACCATCTTTTGGTACACTGCCCATTTGCAAGGGAAGTTTGGAAGAACGTCTACGATTGGTTTGCAATCCATTGGAGGAGTCATGAGTCTCTGTAATGCTTTATGAAGTGGTGGAAGAGAAGAATTAAGGTAATTGCTCTTAAAGAGGATATCTAGAAAGAAAGAAATGGCTAGTGATTTGATGATCGGCAGAGGTAGCTAAGGTATATGCTTGATATGATAAAGAAGGACATTAGAGAGAGCATTCCAGAGGTGAAAATTGTAATAAAATCAGTGAATGGCATTCTTAGCGGTAGAATATTGGGCCTAAATATCACTAGTGTAGGAATAAAGCCTCCTCTAGAAGTTTGTTGGTGCAAACCACCTATGGGGTGGGTTAAGTTGAACTTTGATGGAAGTTTCTTGGGGAATCCTGGAAGTACAAGGGCTGGAGGGATCATAAGAGATCATAATGGTTGGTGTCTGTGGTCATGTAGTGTCTACTTGGGGGTCAAAGAAATTTATAAAGCTGAGTTTGAAGGTCTGATGCAGGGGCTAATGAAAGCAAAGGAGATGTCTATTCCTTTCCTTTGGCTAGAATCTGATTCAACAGCGGTGGTTATGGTGGTGCAGCAACAAAATATTCCATGGTTTGCTTTGCAAAGATGGAATCACATCAGGCCATACTTGGACAGGACAACATGGAAAATATCTCATAATTTTAGAGAAGGGAACTCAGTGGCAGATTATCTGGCTACGAAAGCTATCAAAGCAAGGTGCTCTTCTTTCAATGAAAGTTTTTCGTACCATGTATCAGAATTCCTAGCAAAGGATGATGCTTCTAAGCCTTATTATAGGTTTCGGTAGTGGGTGGTCTAGGGTCCTGCTGATGGCAATGCCGAAGGTGGGATCCTGTGTCTTGCCGGTGATTGTATTGCTCAATTGGTGCCGTCTATTTTTATTTTTTTATAAAATTATCTTTTAGCAAAGAGAGAGAGAGAGAGAGAGAGAGAGAGAGAGAATATTGATGTCGGTATTAATCTATAACAAAGCTTAGTAGGTTTGAATATTGTCCAATGTGGTTCGAGTCGAAGTTTTAACCCAAATGATTGGTATAAAATTGTGTATATTATTCATATAAAAAAATTAATGGATATCTTATTCTATAGGTGTAGACACCCAATTTTGTCGCCTCCCCCGGTTATGATGACTTACAGATTGTGGATGCGACCTCTCACTTTCGATCGACAGAGATGACAATTGACTGAGGTAACCCAACCTAGAAGCATTCCATACTCACCCAGAAACCCTAGAAATCCCATGTGAGAGAAAAGAAGGCTCTAATTATGACTTCTCATATACGAAGGAATTTGATCCAAAGTGACTGTATGGATGAATAGTGCTTGGAATCACGATTCCAACAATATATAGTATGTCAAAATCAGACCATCGGATCTCCCACAATCATTCCCAGAAGTTACACATTAAGCATCCAAAGCCCGGCCATGCAAGCACCCACACCTTGCCACGAGCATCCAAACCCCGCCGATGCAACCACCCACACCTTGCCATGAGCATCCAAACCCCACCCATACAAGCACCCACACCTGGCCATGAGCATCCAAACCCCGCCTATGCAAGCACCCACACCTTGTCATGAGCATCCAAACCTCACCCCATGCGAGCAACCACCCCACAGCCTTGCAATCCCTAGTGTACCTCGTGCCTTCGCCTGATGCTCGGTGCCCCTACCTATAGCGCAGCACCCCAACCAACTTTCGGGGACCCTCGACAGCTGGCCGGTGCCCCCGCTTGATGCCCAATGTCCCCGCTTGATGCCCGATGCCCTCGCCTATAGCCTGGTGCCCCCATCAGCTACCCGATGCCCCTGCCTGACGCCTGACACCCTCGCTTAATGCCCGGCTCCCCTGTTTGTTGCCCAGCACCCCTGCCAGCTACTCGGTGCCCCAATCGACAATCAGAATCCTCACTCCGATGATTAGATTTGTGAGGAGATTCCCTCTTCACCCACTTGTGTACTTCACATTGCCCCGCTAGTGTACCCTACACCACGACCTCCCATTGGCCCAAAAAAGTATCTTTTCACACTATTGGCCAAAAACACATCTTTTTTCTCCATTGGCAAAAAAATTACCTCTTCCCTCCCATTGGCCCAAAAGAGCATCTTTTCACCTCATTGGCACAAAAAAACATCTTTGCACCTCATTGGCCAAAGAAATTTACCCTTCACTCCATTGGCCTAAAAATTTACTTTGTTACCTTATTGGCCAAGAAAATTCACTTTTTAACCCTATTGGCCAAGGAAATCCCCCTTTCCTCCCCATTGGTCCAAAAAAATCTATAAATACCCCCTCCCTTTGGTTTTTCAGACTCAAGCCTCCTAGTGAGCACCCCTTATAGAGAAGCTCTGCCCTCTCTCCTCCCTTCCCCCTTGAGGTTCTTCAAGTCTTCGGAGAGATCTTCATAAGATTTGAATCTTCAAAGTGTTCTTCGGGGCTTCAAAGTTCTTGAATCATCTGAGTTTTTTTGAGTGAGCACTTTGTGTAGGAGAAGCTTTGCCTTCCTCTCCCCCCTTGAGGTTCTTCAATTCTTCATAAAGATCTTCATAAGATTCGAAGTGTTCTTTGAGCCATCGAAGTTCTTCAATCATTCAAATTTCTTCAAGCCTTAGCCTAGCCCTCCCATAGTCTATTCCTTACGAAAGCTC
This sequence comes from Macadamia integrifolia, assembly GCF_013358625.1. Lineage (NCBI taxonomy): Eukaryota > Viridiplantae > Streptophyta > Magnoliopsida > Proteales > Proteaceae > Macadamia > Macadamia integrifolia. The sequence goes on from NW_024870234.1 coordinate 94,476, forward strand.
TGTCAAAGTGCCACCTCATCATAGCCCTCCCATAGCCTATCCCTAAAAAAAACTCTATCGGAGTACCACCTCAACCAAAATATGAAAGTAGCCCATCCCTAATGGAAGCTCTGCCGAATTGAGACCTCAGCCTAAGCCCAGAAGTAGCCTTCCCTAGCCGAAGCTCTGTCAGAATTCAAACTCGAAAGTAACCGTTCCTAGCTGGAACTCTGTCCGAATATTATCATAGTTAGCATCTCTTGAAAAAAGAAGTTGGAGGTCAAGTCCATCTTCCCCTGAGCCAAGGGAATCCACAAGAAGGCTCGTGCTAGTATTAATCAGGGGGTCCACCCCTCTTAACCCGAAACAGGGGTCATGCTCAGGTATAATTTCTCACCCAATTTAGCATAATTTAGACTTTATATTAACCTTGTTTTAGTGTACATGATTATTTTAATTTAGTCAATGTATATATATGTGATAACCTAGCCATGCATACGAAATATGAATAATTATGAAAAAATTTTGTTCTCAAGCATCTAGTAGGAAGACCGGTTGAACTGGGTAGGTTGGGTGCCTAACACTAGGGGTGTCAACCGGTCGGGCCGGTTCGGTTTCGGTCGGGCTTAATCGGGCTTGAAGACTTTCAAAGGCTACACCGTGTCCGCCCATTTAACTAATCGGGCTTAGTTATTGAGGGCATGGTACACTTTATATTCGGTCGGTCGGTCTCGGGCTATAATCGGGCTCCCTTAATCGGGCTTTAGTCGGGCCTTAACCGGGCTACAGACATGTTTAATGTTAAACGGGCTTTAACCGGTTTTTAAACGGGCCCTCTTTAAAATGTGCTATTATATTCTGGCCCACTCATGCAAGCCCAAAAAAATGACAATAAATCAATAAATGATGTCAAATATAACCATTATTTAAAATGTGAACATGTCTTTACTTTTTAGTTTTTATTCTTTAATTTGGGGGGTAAAATAGGTATTTTACAATCATTAAAGGGTCGGGCCAAGTCGGTGCATAATAGGCCGGTCTCGGTCGGGCATTATTCGGTCGGTCTCGGTCGGGTGCCCGACGGTCCAAGTAGCAAAACCGAGACCGACCATTTATAAACGGGCCGGGCTCAAGCCCGACACATTTAATAAACGGTCCGGGCCGGGCCGGTTTATAAACGGTCGGTCCCGGTCGGTTTAGTCGGGTCGGGCCACTAATTGACACCCCTACCTAACACCTTCCCAACTTTATAACTTGACACATACCCTAAACCTTTGGACGAGACCAACTTTTGGGCCCTTTTCTCATGAATTGGGCCCACCCCAGGGTCTTAGGCCTATAATCCTAGGTGGTGACTCCAAACCCTTCTGTAGGATCCCAATCCCCCGTATTGGACCATCATCAAATACCCTTCTCAATGATGACTTCTACACTCCTACAAAATAGGCTCCCACATATCTTTGAGTGGCGGTACAGCAGTGCGGGGCCCACGGGTAAGCACACACTACACACCCTCCTTAAGAAAAAGAAAGAGAGGAGAGAGGACCGAAAGAATGCAAGTCTCTTTCCCCCCACAAAGGGGAAGAAGGGATCTCCGGACGCTAACCTCACAGTGGCGACTCCACTGGGGACATGTCAAATTTTTGACACTAGATACTACCATTAAATGCAAGAACATTTTCCACCACACCTATTTGAAAACATATTTGGCTAACCACATGTTTGTAATTGTATTCACTAATCACATCATGAATTGTTCTCGAAGTGAAATCATTTGGCGAGGGACTTCCTGTCATGCCCGCACCCTCATGAAAGTCAGTGCATGTCATGGAGAGTTCTCTGAGAGCAAATGGTAGCCCCTTCCTGTATAAGGGTGTAGGGTGTTGTTAAATGACGAGGATGTTCGTAATTGTGTCAGCACCCTTGGGAGGTCTGTGCACTTTATAACATTCTGAGATCGAATAATGATATTCCTACATTACACTTTTGCACATAATCACTCACGGTTCCACCACCCCCGTGGCCAATTGCTTAACCTCGTGTGTAATCACGAGTAATGGGCAAGGAAGTCACCCCCTTGATCTCGTACCTCTAGGTATATCAAAAGGATCACGTACCTTGTGTATATAGATCCTTTCAAGGAAGCCTTGTCAGTCCTATTGCATCCACTGCACACTCACATCATGTAATGTAGGAAATAGATGGAGAATGCTAGGAACACCACAAGTTGATCTATGGAATTTGTTTGAGGTCTTGAAAAGGAATCTTCCTATAATGCATTCTAGTCATAAAGAAATGCTCTCCTAAGTGGGTTTCGAATAAAATGTGTCATTCCTCCTTAGAAATGAGATATGGATGATTTAGTATACGTGACTCCAGGGTGATTCCCATTTAAGTCCCACAAAATGCCAAATTATCTAAAAAACCTGAGGAAACTAGGAGTAAGGTCACCTAGTGGGATAAGATTAAGGAAAGCATGATTTTATTGGTAGAGAATGTCTTATAGAAGTATTCTGGTCAAGCCATTTGTGTGTACGTCCCACTTTTGATATTGAGTAGACTAGGGGCATCAACACTTATCCACTACCTATCATCAAGTGGACTAACTTTGGATGAATCATTGGTTGACAATAGTGGATGAATAAGCAAAGGGTTAGGAATACAAGAATCCTAAAATAAGCCACTTTTGGTTCAGGCACAATTCCACACCTCAAGTATTCTCCGCGGTCTGTTTGGACATGTCAAGGTAATCTGTTGCTCGCTTAAGTCTAGTGTCACCCCCATCGTCTCTCCAGGATTGTCTGCTTCCAAGTGACTATAGCCTCAGTCCACATGAATCCTCTCAACCCTGAATCACCCGAACAAGCATGGGTCCACCCCACAGAGACCTTGCAAACAGAAATGGCCGAGGTCAAGAGTGGATTAGCCCAGATATTGCACGTGCTCTGAAACCCACCCAGGTCTAATCCCAGATTCGAATCAGCACAGGCTACAGGAGAACTAGAATAGAATGGACTTACAGGTTATTGTGAAAATTCTTCGAGTTGACTCAAGAGAGCCAGAGCAAGTCAGGCCAACCGATCAACTAGGAATTTCACCCACCAGTCTAAATGGTCAATGAGGAACCTACTCCCGAGTTCCTCCACCTAGGGTGGTGATTGAAAATGAGGATGAAAAGTTTACAATGCACGTCTGAATGGAACCTCTAGAGATAGAGAGAGAAAGAAAAACCAGAGAGAAGTTGAAAAAGTTGGAAAATATGATCCGAACTAGAAAGAGTGCGGAAAGTCATATAGCGGAGTCTAATGAGATGAATTTCTTCTCCGGGGCAAGGATTCCCGAGAAATTCAAATGGCAGACCGACATATTTGATGGGTCAGGGAACCCAAAGGCTCATCTCAAAGTCTTCCTCAATATCGCTAGATCATGGTAGCTTGCTGACAACCAAATGGGACAAGCTTTCATGTTAACTCTATTAGGGCCAGTATTGAGGTGGCTCACATAGTTGGAGTCTGCTCAAAACCAGAATTGGAGACAGTGATGAAAGCCTTCACCAAGTAGTACTCGTACAACGTCGAAGTGGATGTGAAGAATTGGGAACCTGAGATGTTGAGACAGTTGCCCAAAGGAGGATTCATCGCCTTTCTAATGAGGTTTAGCGGCAAGTCTACTAAGATGGCAAATCGACCTTCTAAAACAAAGCAAGTAGAAATGTTGATTGAAAATTTTTCCAAGCCTTATTATGATGTTCTCTAATATCAACATATACAGAATTTCGATGCCTTGATAGCCACCAGCACATGTGTGGAGAACAGAATCCTAAGAGATGCGTAGTATTAAGGATCCTCTCAAGATGCGGAAAAGAACACTAGACTTGGACGAGGAAAGGGTCCTGAGACCAATGTGGTAGGCGCGGTCCAACAATTGGTATCACCCGTCACCTCTTCATTAACCTTTTGTGATATAAGAAGATGCTCTTGTTTAAAAGGCCCCTTGCCCAAGGAGACAGTTCATTGATTTAGGGATGCCAATGGCAGTAGTATATGAGAAGCTAAAGAAACAAGGGTTGCTAGGGATAGTGGCTCCAAGGGTAATCAGTAATCCTCCCCTAGCTTGCTATAGGGACTATAAATATTGTGCTTAGCACACTCATAAGGGGCACACCAATAAAAGATGCATAGGTCTCTTACATGTAATCCAAGACTTGGTGGAAAATGGAACTATTGAAGTTAAAACCAAATAGCCTCCCAATGTCAATACCAATCCACTCCCAGATCATGGAACCATCAACACGTTGTCAATGAAAAATGATCGACGGGATTTTGATCCTCGATTCTTCAATTCAACTCATCTTATCAGGAACTCCAAGAAGTACCATATCAGGAGGCATGAGTGGAAAGAGAAGTTATTGCATATGAAAAGATTGTCTCTTCCCCTAGAAATAGTAAGGCACATCATCAGCTTCATTAAGGTGGCTTATCAAAAGGAATGTAATTCTTTCCAAAGGTCCCTCTACATATATTATGCAAATACACACTTCTATCGTCCCATGTTCTATGATTTTGGAGGTCCTCACTCTAGTTGTATATACAATCTAGAAGAGGAAGCAACAAATAGTGATCCCACTCAATTCATCACACCAAGAGCTCCGAAGAATCACATGAATGCCTACGCCTATAGAAAAGTTATAAGGCAAAGGGCCAAGGCCATAAGGACTCCCAAAAGAGAAGAGTCATCGGAAGAAGAAGATCAAATATCTGTTATCCCTCCTTCATCGACAATAGGAGAATCCACCATACCATACCTTCAACCTCCCCCATACTACCAACCTCCACCATACCATCAACCTTTGCTATACCATCAACCTCCACCATACCATCAGCCTCCACCATACCATCATTCTTCACTACACCATCAAGGAGAAGGAACCTCATCATCATCTTACCACCCCCTATCTTCATCACAATACCCTATCTCCTACATCACATCACCTTCATAACACCCCGCCTCATATCCCTTATCACCCTCATACCATTTCCATTCTTAAGGTTCGGTGGATAACCCAAAAGAAGGATGGATTGGCAGGTACAGTTGGAAGGATATGCTTACCTTACCGGATTCTCCAAAGATGACCTCATCAATAGTTTCAGTGAATGTCTTAGGAGAAAGTCAAGATGTTAATCCTACTTCTTTGATTCAGACAACCATACCTCAGGAGGACAGTCCAGAGACAATTGAAGAAGTCATAGATGACCTTTTCAGAGTAGTAATAGCATTGGCAATAGGGGAACAAATTAAAGAGCATACCTCCCTAATCCATATAGGGAGTGACACAGAAGATGGTGAGTCAGATGACAACGACAATGTAGACGAGAATGAGGATTGGAATAATAGTGATGACTTTGATTCTTGAAGTAATGATGAGTACCAGGACTGTGATGATAGTGACTACCAGGGACCTTAGAATAATGATAAAGATGATGAATCTGGGTATTATTCACTAAGAGATTTGGGAGGATATTTAGTATATGCTATCAGGGAAGATGACCCATGATTAACCCAACAGATGCTATCCAATCAGCACTCACAATCCGAATGGAGGAAGATGGGTCCACATCAGATTCATAATGTAGTGAAGACTTTGAAGTTCACAAAATCATCTTTGAATGTCATGCAAATTCTGTGGCAGATCTCGAAGAACAAATGTATGATATTTATGGGCGTTTAGATGCGATGAAACTTCGAGTTAAAGAAATTGATCAAATGTTGTGTGAAGTAACCATCAATGAGCATTACAATGCCAAACAATTAGAAAACCTTTAGGAAATAAGGGTAGAAGATACATTTGCAGAAGTAGTGGGTGCCGGATTCCAGCGGCTTTCTAACTCAGTCAAGAAATTGTGAGCTAGGGCTCTTGATATCTGTGGAGGACCTCGACTTCCCACCCCAAGAAGGGAAGGAGACTGTGAAGAAGATGATGATCCTATGATAGGGATAATTACCATAATGAACAGTGATGATGAGGATCGCTATCCCATAAAGATAATTGTAAATAAGCCTATAGTGTAATAGAGACTAGAAGTGGAGGAGACTACAAGGGTAAGGCCATAGCGGTGGAAAAATCAAGGACCCACAAGGATGGAACAAGTGGCTCAAAGAAAGAACCAGAGAAACCAATCTTGGCCCAACCCAAAAAAGCCCAAGCCAACATCTCTATTTGGAGATTGTTAATGGCCTCCCCTTCACACTGTGAAGTAGTCTTAAAGTCCCTCACCAATGTGTAAGTGCCGGTCGAGATAGATCCGATGCATCTCTCCCAAATATTAGGGACAACATATGCGGTGCAGTCATTGATGTTCTCAGACTCTGAACTCCCCAAAGGAGCCCAGCACAATAGAGCTTTGCACATCACTATAAAATTCCTTGATAAAGTCATTCCCTAGGTTCTCATTGACAATGGGTCTACTTTGAATGTTCTACCTTTGAAGTTGGCCAAAAGTATTGGTGTTAATAGAGACGAAATGAGGCCGTCAAATTAGACAATACAGGCATATGACAACACCAAAAGGAAAATTCTTGGAATCCTCACCATCGCCTTAATGATTAGTCTGATGAAATTTGACATTGATTTCCAGGTCATTGACATACCAGCATCTTTCAACATGCTCTTGGGAAGGCCATGGTTACATTATATAAGGGTTGTATCCTCCAGCCTCCATCAGAAGATGAAATTCATTAATGAGGGGAAAGTGATTACAGTAGTTGGAGATCTCGAAGTGATTAATACTTTAGCCAACATTGAAAAAGGAGAGGAACAAGACAATGAAGTCTGACTTAGTGGTTTTGAAATAGAAGTAACTTGCACGGCCCTCACCAAGGAAACACCAGAAGAAAAGATCCCAGTTGACTATGAAGCGGTCTAAAGCCCACTAGTGAGTCAGATGATGAAAAACATACAATACTTCCCCGGAATGGGACTAGGGAAGTATCATCAGGGTGTTCCAAAGCTACCTACTTTGGGGATGAACAAAGGAAGAAGTGGTCTAGGGTACACTCCTCAAACCCCCGGACTAAGAAGCAAGGGGCAGAAGGTACTAAGAATGACCAAGAAAATATCTGCCTCTTACTACCCCACTCTCAATGGGTATTTCCTAAGGGAAGGAGAAGATTCTTGTGGGAATATTGAGCCATAGTTTGATGAAACCGCCACAAAGATGCAACCAGAAATTGCATCACTGGGTAACTCATGAGGGAGAACAACAACAAACTAAGGAAAGTGATCGGGATAGCTACATCACTGGAATAGCAAAAATTACATTGATTGAGAATGGGTCTTCCTCTAGCAACCCTACAGCATTGATCCACTTAAAGGGGGTACCAAGCCCCTAGGTCCTCCTGAAGAGAGAATGGGAAAAAAAGATAAGACTCATCTAGAGTTTGCAGCTTCCCACTGATTTGAAGATCCACATTGATTCCTTTATGTAAGAACCACAAGCTCAAGAGCTACATGAGCTCAAGCCCAAGCCCTTCAGAGAAAGGAGCATGTATGCAAAGCAAAGAAGAGTACAAAGAATGATGGTCTGTATATACTGTGCTCGAATCAACTGCAACGGAAAGGTCCGTGATGGTGGTCAGAGATGTGACTGAAGAGCAGGAATGGCCTCAATCATAGGCTTAAATAGTTGGACTTCATAGAAAAAGGATTAAGCAGTCTCCACCACCTCTCCCCCCTTCAAAAAGTTCAGCTTCAAAGAACATGAGATGGATCAGCTCATCATGGTGAAGAAGCAAGAACTTGTCAAAGAGAACAACTGCACCACTGAAGAGATAGCAGTGACTTTCCTAGAAGAAGAAAAATGCACTTTGCCAAATCTACTCATCCATCAAGCCATTGAATCGCTCCTGAAATGGACAAGCATTGGAGAGAACTTCAAGTTTACTCATGCTATTGAGTCAGCCAACCTAAATACCATTGACAAAAGCATCAAATCAGTCATCGATTCAATTGTTGAGTCTTCTGTTTATGATTATGTGTCTGTTTCCCCTCTTGAAGAAAGTCTAGAGTCCGCATATGTCGAGTCTATTACTCCTTCTTTCATGAATGAAATTTATCATTCTGAGTATGACTTGCCTCCTTTTTCTAATGATGATCTTAATAAATATCATGATCTAATAAAATAATGCAAACCAAAGAAAGCCCAACCCATTCGTGAAGATACCAGGGTTATTAATCTAGGAATCGACCAATGCTCTTGAGAGGTAAAAATTGGTACCACCCTAGATGATGAAGAAGCAGAGCAGATGATCAGTCTTCTGAAAGAATTCGCTAAAGTATTTGCTTGGTCTTATGATGATATGCCTGAGATAGACCCTAATTCATGCAATATCATTTTCTGACTTACCCCGGGACAAATCCAGTCAAACAGAAGCTCAAAAGAATGCATCCATAATGGAGTGAAAAGGTCAGAGAAGAAGTTGTGAAACAGTGGAATGCAGTGTTTCTACAAGTGATTAAATACCCCCATTGGTTGGCCAACATAGTGCCAGTGCCAAAGAAAGAGGCAAGGTATGAATGTGTATAGATTTCTGAGATCTTAACAAGGTGAGCCCTAAGGATGACTTCCCATTACATCACATTAATGTATTGGTCAACAACATAGCAGGGCATGCCATTGTAGACACCCAATTTTGTCACCCCCTCTGGCTATGATGAGATGTGGACCTTGGACGCGGCTTCCGGCTTTCGATCAATAGAGATGATGATGGAAATGTTCCCCTACCCAAAACCCTAGAAACCCCCGCGTGTGAGAGAAGAGGGTCCAATTTTGACTTTTTATATATGAAAGAATCTGGTCAAGATGACCATACAGATGGATAGTGCACAAAAAAATGATTTTGACGATATATGGCATGTCAAAATCAGACCAGTGGATCTCCCACAATCATCCCCAGAAAATTATAGTTTCCCACACATATGCCATGCTGCGGACAGTCTCACCGAAAACTTGGAAAAACCCTAAAATTCATCCCTTACCTACCCAAATAACCTAGAAACACTCCCAGACCCAAAACCCTAGAAACCCCTGCACGGGAGAGAAAAGGGTCAAATTTTGACTTTTTATATACAGAGGAATCTGGTCAAGTAGACCATATGGATGGATAGTGCTAAAAAATATAATTCCAGCTATATATGGCACATCAAAATCAGACCAGCGGATCTCCTATGATCATCACCAGAAAAACCCATAATTGTGTTGCGCGCGCTGGCCAACAGAATAACCCACATGCGTGCTTGCTGCCCATGGCTGTAGCCCATGCCTACTACCCATGGCAGCCACTCATGGCGCCCACTACAACCCATGCACCCCTAAGCCAGCCTGCACCAACCATGCACCACCCAAGCCTACACCAACCATGTACCACCCCTGCCTGTAGACCTGTGCCCCTGAGGGCATAGGCTTGTGCCCCCGTCCACCAACCATATGCCCCTGCTTGTAGACTTATGGCCCCACGTGTAGAGGCGTGCGCCCCCACGGGCACATGCCTGCACCCATGCCCTGATGCTTGTGTGCTGGCCGATAGGCCAGCCCACACACATGTGTGCGTTGGCTGCTACCTATGCATGCCTATACTTGTTGCCCATGCCCGTGCCCCTATGCCACACTGCCCACACCCCCTCTGTGCCCAATTTGTGCCCACCTATGTGCCTAGTTCACACCCACATGCCAGTACCCCCGTGCCATGCTCCACACACCCATGACATTGCCCGCATTGCCTGCGCCCCCATACTGACCATACCCTGTGCACTTTCGCCTACTCTCACGCGCCGCCGTCAATGGCTGGGATTGATATTCCCCTGACCCGGTGGACGAAGAAATTCCCCCTTCACCCACTTAAGACCTAAAAACCCCTTTTTACCTATTGTATAATAGCCCATTTCACCCATTTTAGTCCAAAAACCCCTTTTTCCATTAGATAGAAGCCCGCTTTACTCACTTTAGGTAAAAAACCCCCTTTCGTCTGTTGGATAAAGATGTTCCTTCTTTCCCATTCGATGGAAAAACCTATAATTACCTGAAAAAACCTACAAATACCCCCTCCTTTGGATTTTACACACCAAAATCCCACCTCACTCCATTGTAGTGAAACTTTCCTCCCCTCCGCCTCTTGATTTTCTTCGGGTCTTCGGAGTAATCTTCGTCAAGATCCAAAATATTGTTCGGATCTTCTAAATGTTTTTCGGGACTTTGAAGATCTTCAATCTAAGTTCTCAGATCAATCCAGTTTTTACCAAAGTAGTGTGTTCTTCAACCCCCTTCTTTGAGTGTTCTTGAGTTTTACTAGAAATAGAAATTCCCCCCTTCGAGATTCTTCGGGTCTACGAAGAGATCTTTGTTAAGATTTGAAACTCTGTTCGGATCTTCAATGTGTTCTTCGGGACTTTGGAGATCTTCAATCCATCTTTTGGTCAGTCTATTTCTTTCCAAAAATAGCAGTCCTAGCAAAAGCCCTGTCCGAGTGCCCCTGGAATCTTTTCAAAAATAGCCATTTTCAACGGAAGCTTTGCCAAAGTACCACCTCAGCCTAGTCCTCTCCTAGCCTTTCTCTAGGGGAAGCTCTACTGGAGTGCCACCTCAGTCTAGCCCTCCCCTAGCCTATCCCCAGTGGAAGCCCTGTCGGAGTTCCACCTCATCCTATGCCTAGAAATAGCCTCCCCTAGCCAAAGCTCTATCCGAATCCAAATCTAAAAGTAACTGTTCCTAGCCGGAACCTTGCCCGCATATCATCACAATCAACATCTCTCAAGAAAGAAAGTTGGAGGTCAAGACCATCTTCCCCTAAGCCAGGAGAATCCGAAAGACAGTCCAAGCCAGTACTAATCAGGGGCCCACCCCTCTTGACCCAAAATAGGGGTTAAGTTTAGGTATAGTTTCTCAACCCAATCATCATCATGTAGACTTTAGATAGACCTTGTTTTAGTGTATATAGTAGTTTGAATTCAATTAATGTATATATGTGTGATAACTTAGCCATATATGTGGAATAATAATAATTATAGAAAATGTTCGTTCTTAAGCATCTAGTAGGAAGACCAGTTGAACTAGGCATATTGGGTGTATATCACCTTCCCAATTTTGTAACCTAACACTTACCTTAAATCTTTGGACCAAACCAAATTTTGGACCCTTTCTCAGGAATTGGGCCCACGCCCGGGTCCTAGGCCCATAATCCTAGGTAGCGACTCCAAACCCCCATTTGTATGATCCTGATCCCCGTATTGGACCATCATCAAACCCCCATCTCAAATGATGAATTTTACATTCTTGTGAAATAGGCCTCCACGTATCTCCTAGCGACGATACGATGGTGCGGGGCTTGCAAGTAAAGCACACATGACACGAACCCCTCCCCTCACATAAAAGAGAAAGAGAGAGGAGAGAGGACGGGATGCAAGTCCTTTTCCCCCCAAGGGAAGAGAGACATCAGTCCATCTCCGACCGCTACCCTCACAGTGGTGACTCCACTGGGGATGAATGTCAAGCTTTCGATACTAGATGCTACCTTTAAATGCAAGAACATTTGCTTGAAATCATGTTTGGCTAACCCATGTTTGTAATTGTATTCAATAACCGTATTATGCATAGTGCTCGAAGTGAAATCATTTGGCGAGGGTACTCCCTATCATGCTCGCACCCTCGGGGAGGTCAGTGCATGACATACTAAGTACTATGAGGGCAAATGATACCTGCTTCCTGTACAAGAATGGAAGGTTTCGCACCCCGTGGCCAATTGCTTAACCTCGTGTGTAGTCACGAGTAATGGGCAAGGAAGTCACCCCCTGGATCTCGTACCTACAGGTATATCAAAAGGATCACGTACCTTACGTATATAGATCCTGTCAAGGAAGCCTTATCGGTCCTATTGCATCCACCGCATGCTCGCATCATGTAGAAAATAGATGAAGAAGCTAGGAGCGCCACAAGCTAACTATAGAACTTATTTGTGGTCTTAAAAAGGAATGTTCCTATATTATATTTACATCGTATAGAATTGCTTTCCTAAGTGGGTTTTAGATAAAAGTTGTCCCTTTTCCTTAAGGAAAATGTCCAGATACGTGACTCAGGGACAATCTAGTCAGAGTCACGTCAAGTCCTGAGAAGTCTTGAGAAAATCGGGAGGAAGGACACCTAGTGGGAAAAAAAGTAAGGAAAGCATAACTTTATTACTTAGAATGTCTTATGGGAATATTCTCGATAAACCATTTGTATGACTCTCCCGCTTATGATATTGAGTGGACTAGGGGCATCGACCCCTATCCACTCCCTGTCATTAAGCCGACTAACTTTGGATGAATCATTGGTTGTTAATTTAGTGAATGTGTGAATAATGGGTTGAGAATTCAATAATCCTAAAATAAGCCACTTTTGGTTTAGGCACAATTCCACACCTCAAGTATTCTCCGCGGTCCCTTTGGACACGTTAGGGTAATCGTTTGACTGGCCTAAGTCTAGTGTCATCTCCGTCATCTCTCCTAGATTGTCTATTACCAAGTGATTACAGCCCAGTTAGTATGGATCCACATGACTCTGAATCACCCGAACAAGCCTGGGTCTGTCTCGTGGAGACCTTGCTAACAGAAATGGTTGAAGTCAAGAGAGGGATAGCTTAGATAGTACATGCACTTTAGAACCCTCCCAGAGTTGATCCTAGGAATGAGCTGGCACCAGCTATGGGAGATGTGGAACATAATGGAGCTACAGGTTGTTGTGGGAACTCTTCTTGAGTTGACTCAGGAGAACCGAAGCAAGTCAGACCAACCAGTCAAAGAGGATCTTCACCTACCCGTTCGAATGGTCAACAAGGGGCCTATTCCAGGGTCCCTCCTCCTAGGGTAGTAGTCGAAGATGAGGAAGAGGAATTTGCAGCGCACGTCTGAATGGAACCTCTAGAAATGGATAGAGAAAGGAAAGTCAAGGAGCAATTGGAAAAGTTGGAAAATATGTTCCGAGCAGGGAAGAGTTCAAAAAGTTAAATAGTAGTTTCAGATGAAATAAGTTTTTTTTTGGGCAAGGATTCCTAAGAAATTCAATTGGCAGACCTACAGGTTTGATGGGTCGGGAGACCCTAAGGCTCATCTCAAAGTCTTCCTTAGCATCGCCAAGTTGTGGCAACTTTCAGATAACCAGATGGGGCAAGGCTTCATGTTAAGCCTATCGGGACCAGCACTAAGGTGGCTCACATAGTTGGAGTCATCCCAAACTCAGAATTAAGCAATGGTGGCGAAAGCCTTCACCAAACAGTACTCATACAACACCGAAGTGGATGTCAAGTGACGAGAGCTTGAGACATTGAGGCAAAAACCTAGAGAATGATTCACCGCCTTCTTGATGAGGTTTAGGGATAAGGCCTCCAAGATGGTAGATCGGCCTTTTGAAGGAGAGCAAGTGGAGATGTTGATAGAGAACTTATCAAAGCCTTATTATGATGTACTTTACTACCAACATCTACAAACTTTTGATGCCTTGATAGCCACCGGCACACGAGTGGAAAACAAAATTTTGAGGGAGGCTCAGTATCAAGGATCATCCCAAGATGCAAGCAAGAACACTAGAGTTGGATGGGGAAAGAGTTCGAAAACTAATGTGGTGAATGTAGTGCAGCAGTCAGTCCACTAGCCACTTCTTCATTGCCATTCATAATACAAGCAGATGCACCCTCCCAGAAGGCCCCTCATCCAAGAAGATAGTTTTCTAATTTGGGAATGCCCATGACAACAGTGTATGAGAAATTAAAGAAATAGGGATAGCTATGGACAGTGGCTCTAAGAATAATCAGCAACCCTTCTCCAGCTTGGTATAGGGATCATGAATATTGTGCTTACCAAACTTAAAAAGGGCACACCACTGAAAGATGTATAGGTCTCCTATATGTGATCCAGGACTTAGTAGACAATGGGACCATTGAAGCCAAGGTGAAGCAATCTCCCAATGTCAACACCAATCCACTCCTTGATCATGTGAACAATCTAAAGGAAGAAGCCACAGAGAGTAACCCCACTCAACTTATTGTACCTACAGCTCGGAAGATTCATATATATGCCCGCACTTTCAGGAAACTCATGAGTCAAAGGGCTGAAGTCATAATGACTCCTAGAAGAAGAGAATCATCAGAAGAAGAATCATAAGATCGGATGCCTACCGTTCATCCTTCCTCATTAATAGAAAAATCCACTGCACCACATTACCAACCCCCACCATACCTTCCACCTTTATCATACTATCAACCTCCACCATACCACCAACCTTCCACCCACCATCAAAGAGAAGGAATCTCCTCATCCTATCGCCCTTAATCTTCATATCATACCTCTCATATTACATCATCTTTATACCATCCTGCTTCTTAGCCCTCATCACCCTCATACCAATCCCATTCTCAGGGTTCAGTATATAACCCAAGAGAAGGATGGACAGATGGGTACAATTGAAAGGATATGCTTGCACTACCAGATCCCTAAAGATGACCTCATCAACATGATTAGTGAATGCTTTAGGAGAAGAACAGGAAAGTGATCCCACTTCTCTAATTCATCCCGTTATATCTTCCGAGGATGATCCAGAGGTAATTCAAAAGGTTACAGTTGATCTTCTCAAAGTAGTAACCACATTAGCTATAGGGGAACAGGTCAAGGAACACATCTCCCTAATCCACATAGGGAGTGACATAGAGGATGATGAGTTAGGACTGGTCCAACTTCGAGCCATTGATGTCTAGACCAACCCTATGGAAATCTTCTGATCCATACGCTCTGAATACTACGAGCATTTGGAGGCTGGAGAATTTGATGGTCCAAAAGAATCTAATGAAGAACCAAGTGAGGGGGAGATCCATGAAAAAGAAGATGATGACGACGATGATGAGGATGAGAATTAAGATAAGAAAGATGGAGATGACTCTGATTCTCAAGAGGATGATGGGTATCTAGATTGGGATGACTACCAAGGACTTTGGCACAATGACAATGATGATGAGTCGAAATATTACTCACCAGATCGCCAAACATGTTTCTCAGTCTATGCTATAGGTGGTGATGATGATTTAATAGCTGATCTGACAGGTGGAATTTACTCTTCCCTCTATATGGGAGGACATGATTCTATGTCAGATTCAGAAAGTGATGAAGGATCTAGAGAGCCAATGCAAGTTTAACTGGATGAACCCGAATCCGCATTAGAGATGGGGAAAAAGCTGTGTGAAGTGTACTCCAATACATTAAGAATGCAAGAAAGGGTGGAAGAAATTGACAACATGTTGGGTGAAGTAACTGTCAGTGATCGTTACTACCATGAATAGTTGGATGATCTGGAGGAAATAGGGCCAGATGATACTTTCTTAGAGGCGGTAGATGCTGCATTCCAACAGCTTTCCAATGCAGTCAAGAAGTTACGAGCCAAGGTTGTGGATATTTGTGGAGGACCTCGACTTCCCACTCCAAGCAGGGAGGGAGAACTAGAAGAACAGGATGATCCCATGGTGGGGATAATCACCATAACAAACAGTGATGATGAAGATTGTTATCCCACAGAGATTATTGTGAAGAAACCTGTCAATATGATGGAAACTAGAAGTGGGAAAGGCTACAAGGGCAAGGCTCTAGCGGTAGAACAGTCAAGGACTAATGAGGCAGGAACTAGCAGCATAAAGAAAGAGCCGGAGAACCCAATTTTGGCTTAACTCAAGAAGTCCCAAGCAAACATCTCAATTTGAGGATTGTTGATGGCATCCCCCACACACCATGAAGCAGTCTTAAAATCTCTCACTAATGTTCAAGTGCCAATCAAGATAAATCTGGTACATCTAGCACATATAGTAGGGGCAACATATGCGGTACAATCCCTAATGTTCTCAGATTCAGAGCTTCCCAAAGGAGCCCATCCCAATCAAGCTCTCCACATCATAGTAGAATGTCTTGATAAAGTGGTTTCCCAGGTTCTTGTTGACAACTGATCCGCTTTGAATGTGCTACCCTTGAGATCGGTAAAGAGTATTGGCATCAACTTGGAAGAAATTAGGCTAACCACCAAAACTATATGGGCATATGACAATACCAAGAGGAAGATCCTTGGCATCATTACCCCTGCCATAAAAATTGGCCTAGTGAAGTTTGATATTGATTTTCAAATCATTGATATACCGGCAGCCTTTAACATGCTCTTGGGAAGGCCTTGATTGCATCTTGTTAAGGCAGTGTTCTCTTGTCTCCATCAAAAAATGAAGTTCATTCATGAGGGAAAGATGGTCATAGTAGCCAGAGATCCCAAAGTGGTTAACATTTATCCAATATTGAAAATGGAGAAGAACAAGACCAGGAAGTCCAACTGAGTGGTTTTGAATTAAATACAAATTGTGCAACCATTGCCAAAGAAGGGCCAAAGGAGGAAGTCCCAGCTAACTATGAAGCCATCTGGAGTCCACCAGTGAATCAGATGATGAAGAATATACAATATTTTCTTGGCATGGGACTAGGAAAATATCATTAGGGAGTTCCAAAGCAGCCTAGTTTGGTGATGAACAAAGGAAATAATGGTCTTGGGTACACTCCTCCGACCACCAAGGGTCAGAAAGTGCTAAGGATGACTAGGAAGATCTCTGTCTCTTACTACCCTACTCTCAATGGGTATTTTGTAAAAAATGAGAGGATTTTCCCTTTTGTGGAAATGTGGAGCCATGGTTTGATAAAACCGCAACAAAGATGCAACCAGGATTTGAAGTGTTTTTTCAAGACAGGTTTGACTGGGTGACTCATGAAGTGGAACAACAGAAGATTCTAGTCAGTGACCAAGACAGTCACTGGGATAGCAGAAATCACACTGATTGAGACTGGGTCTTCTTCTGGTGATCTTACAACATTGATCCAATCAAAGGAGGCACCAAGTCCTTGAGTCCTCCTGAAAAGAGAATGGGAAAAGAAGATAAGGCTCACCTGGAGTATGCCACTTCCCATTGATGTGAAAGGCTTCATTTTCTCTCTCCTATGAGAGCCAAGAGCCCAAGAGCTGCATGAGCTCAAGTCTCATCCTTTCGGAGGAAGAAGTACATAAACAAAGTAAAGAAGAGCATAAAGAATGATGGTCTGTATGTATTGTTCCCAAACCAACTGCAACAGGAAGTCTCATGAAGGTGGTCAAAGATGTGACCGAGGCATCTGGATGGCATCCCTTAACAGGCTCAAAAATACGGGCTTCATAGAAAAGGGATTGAGCAGTCTCCACCAATCGTCACCCCTCAGAAAGTTCAGCTTCCGAGAGCACGAGATTGATCAGCTGGTA
>NW_024870234.1:111804-173005 GCF_013358625.1 Macadamia integrifolia
AAAAAAAGAGAGAAAAGAGTGAAACCCCGGAATCCTTGCCGGTAATCACTAATAAAAAAATAAAAAAAAATCTATAAAATAATTCATTTTCTTTTTCTTTCATTCCAATAATTTAAGCTCTTACCAAGAGTGGAAACATAAACATATAGTAGTCCCCACTCTACTGCAGAATCCCCAAGATTCGATTGTAGGTGGATTCGAAGACTATATGGATCCCTAACTGTCAACCTATGGGCAACCTTACAGTTTTGGACTCATTGTCTAAATTATTGAGGGGTCATATCAATTGATCAATTTTTCACTCTCTATTTTAGTTGTAATTAATTAATTTTTCAGAGACCATAATTTTGGCTTAGGTAGTTAGTGTATGAGTGTGTGGACCCCGTGATTCTACCAATCGTTTAGCAAGAGTATCTATTTTAAGAATGACAGAACAACCTAAGCCTACTTTAAAGGATAGATTCTACCCAGTCAGGGCAGTCAAATCTTCTTATATTAGATTATCAGCCGCCATGGGGCACAACTATGAGTTTAAAACTCAATTCATCATTATGTTACCCCACTTCCATAGGCTATTCTCCGAGGATGCTTATTTGTTCCTGAGAGAATTGGAGGAGGTTTGTATCCTCATTGAGATACAATAGCTTAGTGATGATGCTATTAAGCTTCGATGCATTACCTTTTCACTCAAGGATGGAGCAAAAAGATGGTTATATGGGCTGCCAACTAATTTCATTACCACATGGGATCAGTTTACAGTAGCGTTCTTGAGAAAAAAACTTTTCTTTGCACAAAACGAATAAACTCAAGAGCGAGATCATGTAATTCTAGCAAAAACCTCAAAAGTCATTTTCCAGACTCATGGAAAGGTTCTAAGACCTTCTCCAAGAGTGTTCCCACTATGGTATTGACAAATGGCATCTTTACCAAATAATTATGAAGGGATAGACTACCATACTAAGTAGATGTTAGAGTCTATGGGTCCTACAGACTTCACAGCTTATGCGGATGAAAACAAAGCTTGAAACTTTTTGGTTGATCTGGATGAAAAGACAAGAGAATGAGAGTTACTCAGGAAAGTGAGAGAACTATAGGAGGCAAAGGGTACTATATCGATGGAATACTAGCCAAGGAGGCCCATTTAGATAGCCTCATTAAGAGAATAGAAGCCCTTGTCCCTAAAGCACATGCCCGAGTCTATCAAGTCCAAAATCAGGTCTCTATGTGCAATTGGTGTTACTCCCTTGGACATGTAATGGAAGAATGCCCCAACAGTTCTGGGGGCAATGAAAGTGTTAATGTTCTTTACCCAAACAATCTGTTTAGTAACACTTACAATCCAAGGTGGAAAAATCACTCTAATTTTTTATGAAGCCAAGGGAATCAAGGAGGCCCATCCAATTTTCACAACCAAAGGCAGCCTAGTCCCCAGAGGCCTAATTTTGCACCACCACCTAATTCTTTTCCTTGGCCTAATCTAGGCCCTCAGTCAAATTTTGCTAGGCCCCCTCTCCAAACACATTATCAACAACCCCCCGGGGTTTATATCCATTGGAGAGACGACAAGAATTAGTTAGCTAAAGAAAAGCATGGCCCTTCTCATGACAAGCCACAATAATGTGGAGAGGCAACTCACCCAACTTGTCATAATTATGCATGAGAAGGAGAAAGAAAAATTTCCTAATCAGCCAGAGCCAAATCTTAGACATCAGGTGCTAACTTCACAAGGGCTACTAGCTCCTTAGCTCAATGTTATATAGAGTCAACAACACTAAGGGCCTTCTAACCAGTGTAATGCAGTATATGCCCTACGGAGTGACCAAGAGTATCTACAGAATGGCACCGCTCTTTCTCCACTATTTGAATTTTTTGTTGACCCTCCGACTATCGAGGCTACTACTGTGCCTCCCATTCTAGGTTCACCAGATAGACCTGAAGAAATTAATGATGATTTAGTGAAAGCCACCAAAAATGATTCTATTAATGAGAGAACTTCTGACAGTGTTTATGTTCCTCCTGTCCCCTATCTTAACTGTATGATGAATAAGAAGAAGACAACTTCAATGGAAAGAATTTAAAAGTCTTTAAGAAGGTAGAGATAAACATCCATCTTTTGGATGCCATAACACAAGTCCCAACCTATGCCAAAGTCCTCAATGACTTATGCACTCACAAGTGCACCACAAATGTGCCCAAAAAGGCATTCTTTATAGTTAATATCAGTTCAATAATCATACAAATTATAGTAGCCAAGTATAAGAATCCTGGGGTCTCACCATCCCTTGTGTCATTGACAACACTCATATTGATCATGCCCTACATGACCTTAGTGCAAGTGTGAACTTTCTACCTCATCATGTTTATCAGCAACTTGGATTAGGAGATTTGAAAGCCATAGGGACCACTCTCCAGTTGGTCGACCATTTTGTTAAGATTCCAAAAGGGGTGGTCGAAAATGTCTTACTTAAGGTAGGAGAATTTTATTTTTGTAGTTGATTTTATTGTTTTGGACACCAAACCCTTTACCATTAGGGATGAGATCCTTATAATTCTTAGAAGACCATTCCTGACTACTAGCAATACATTAATCAATTGCCAGAATGGCTTACAAAGGATATCTTTTGACAACCACACTATAGAGTTCAACATGTATAGGTTGGGCAAGCAACTCACAATTGATGAAGAGGTCAATATGGTTGAGGATTTTTCTGATGATATTGTTAAAATTTTTGACATTAACTTTGATTCAGAATTACAATAGTGTATGGAAGAATTAAAGGATGATATTAAAAATTTCTTCTCCGAGATTAGAGCCTTCATACACCCATGGAGCCCATTGGTCCTCTATCAAATTCTCTTCCTAAACCCTCAATTGTTGAGCTCCCTAAGCTTAATTTGAAAGAGTTGTCCTCTAACTTAAGGTATGCCTTCTTAGGAGAAGATCAAACTCTACAAGTTATTATCGTCTCTGATTTAACTTCAAGCCAAGAGGAAGAGTTGATCAAATTTTTAAAAGAAAATAAGGAAGCCTTAGGTTGGACCATGACAGACATTAAAGGAATTAGGCCCTCAATCGTTCAACATCATATTCACCTCATAGAGGATTCAAAATCTTATAGGGAACTACAAAGAAGGGCTAATCTTATGATGCAAGTAGCTATCAAGAAAGAAATCCTAAAGTACTTGGATCATGGTATCATCTACCCTATTTCTGAAAGCGAGTGGGTAAGTCGAGTGCACGTGGTGCCAAAGAAGTCAAAGATCACAGTAGTTCAAAATGCTAAAATGAGTTGATACCTACCCGTGTCTAAACAGGATGGCATATGTGCATTGACTACGGGAAGTTAAATGTGGTAACTTGGAAAGACCACTTCCCTTTGCCTTTTATTGATCAAATGTTAGAGTGGTTAGCTAGACATGAGTATTATTGTTACCTTCATGGTTATTCCGGTTATAACCAGATTTCCATTGCCTTAGATGACCAACACAAGACCACCTTTACATGCCCCTATGGAATGTTTGCTTATCGACGTATGCCTTTTGGGCTTTGTAATGCCCCTGCCACGTTCTAAAGATGCATGATGAACATTTTCTCTAATATGATGGAGTACTTTTTGGAAGTGTTTATGGATGATTTCTCTATTCATGGCTCCTCATTTTCTAATTGTTTATATCATATTTCTTTAGTACTTAAATAATGCAAAGCGATTAATTTAGTCGTCATTTGGGAGAAATGCCATTTCATGGTCACACAGGGTATAGTGTCGATTTATATCATTTTCAAAGAAAGGATCAAGGTTGATAGAGCTAAGGTGGACTTAATTTTCAATTTACCAACTCCTAAATCAGTTAAGGACATCCATTCCTTCTTGGGTCATGCAAGTTCTATCGTCGGTTCATCAAGAACTTTAGTCGCATAGCTAGATCTCTCACTAATATTTTGGCTAAAGAGCAACCTTTTGAATTTTTAAGTGAAAACCTCGTGTGCTTTGAGCAATTAAAAAAGGTGTTGACTACAAACCCATTATTCAAGCTCCCTTATGGATTGAGCCCTTTTAATGTGATGCATCTGATTTTGCTATAGGGGTAGTCTTAGGGCAGAGAGTTGATAAGCTTCCTCGTGTTATCTATTATGCCAGTAGAACTCTCAATGATGCACAGATATACTACACCACAACTAAAAAAGAATTTTTAGCTGTTGTATTTGTATTAGAAAAGTTTCATGCATATCTGATAGGTTCTTATGTAATTATTTACACTGACCATGTAGCTATTAGGTACCTTGTTCAGAAAGAGGATGCCAAAGCTCATCTCATCAGATGGGTTTTGTTTTTGTTGGAATTTGACCGAGAAATTAGGAATAAGAAAGGCAATGAAAATTTGGTTGCAGACCATTTATCCCGGTTATCCAATTCTTTAACTGTGAATTTTTCAGTTAACGAGCATTTTTCGATGAGCAATTTTTTGTATCATCTAGTGAACCTTGGTTTCCAGATATCGTAAATTTTTTAATGGACAAGGAAGGGAGACCATTTTATAGAAAAAAAATTCGTTTCCCCCCAAAAAAAAATTTAGATTCCAAATCCAAGGTGCAAACCAAAGTTTCTTACTACTAAATACCAAATTCAAAATTATTCTAGTGGTAGTCGCAAATTATATCATATGGGAAGTAAAAATTTAAAGGAAAGGTAGAAATTCATGTGGTAGGTGGGAATTATATCATATGAAAAAGAGGAAAGTAAAGGTCAAAATTTTATTGATCAAAATTCAAGATTAAAAGGCAAGATTCCAAATCAAAAAGCCAAAAATCAAGACTCAAGGGAAAATCAAGAAGAGAAATAATTGCATTTCCTCAACACCAAGTGACCTCACATCATTTATCCGGCCCTAGGAGGCCCAATTTCATTAACCCAGCCCTAGGTGGCCCAATTGCATTTATCCGGCCCCAAGAGGCCCAATTTCATTGACCCGACTCTAGGTGGCCCAATTTCATGGAGCCACCCCAGATGACCCAATTTCATTGACCCGGCCCCAAGTGGCCCAATTGCATTTACTCGGCCCCAGATGGCCCAATTTCATTGAACCGGCCCCAGGTGGCTCAATCGTATTTATCCGGCCCCAGGTGGCCCAATGTCGTTAACCTGGCCCCAGGTGGCCTAATCCCTTTGAGTCAGTTCCAAGTGGCCCAATCTCATAGACCAAAACCCTAGGACTGGAAGATGGAAGTCCATCCTAGGAAGAACATTTTTCATATACTAACATCTTCTGCAGGGAGGGATCAAGTCTCTGCAAATGATGGAAAAATCCCTAGGACTGGTAGATGGAAGTCCAGCCTAGGAATAACATTCTCCATGTACTAACATTAACTATAGGGAGGGCTCAAATCTCTGCAAAACATTAGTTCAACATCTTCTAACAGGATTAGAAGAGCAGCAAATTCCTTTCCACAATTGGCAGCCCAGGTAAGTCCTAAAACTCTAGAGATATTATCTATTGTATTTTTCAACTCCATCATAAATGTGCAAGATGACGGCAATATATACTCTGGGTGACAAAATTTGGTTGTTCTTTTCTTTGTCCTTCAGCTGTTGGCACAAGCCTTAGCTAAAGAGAGGCTTTTTATAGATACTCAATTTTGTCACCCTCCTCTAGCTATGATGAGATGTGGATCTTGGACACGACTTTTGGCTTTTAATCAATAGAGACGATGATGGAAACATTCCCTTACCCAAAACCCTGGAAACCCCTGTGTGGGAGAGAAGAGGGTCTAATTTTGAATTTTTATATATGAAGGAATCTGGTCAAGATGATCATACAGATGGATAGTGCTCAAAAATACGATTCCGACGATATATGACATGTTAAAATTGGACCAGTAAATCTCCCGCAATCATCCCCAGAAAATTACACTTTCCCACACGTATGTCGCGCAAGCGGACAATCCACTGGAAACCTAAAAAATCCCCTACCTACCCCAAACACCCTAAAATTCATCCCCCACCTACCCAGATAACCCAAAAAACACTCCTGGACCTAAAACCCTGGAAACTCCCGCGTGGGAGAGAAGAGGGTCCAATTTTGATTTTTAATATATGGAGGAATCTGGTAAAAATGACTATACGGATGGGTAGTGTTCAAAAATACAATTCCAAAAATATATAACACAAAATCAAACCAACGGATCTCTCGTGATCATCACTAGAAAAACCCATAATTGCGTTGTGCGCTGGCCAACAGACCAGCCCACACGCATGCTTGCTGCCCATGGCTGCAGCCCATACTTGCTACCCATGGCAGTAGCCATGCTTCCCACCCCAAGCCATGCACCCGTAGGCCAGCCTGCACTAACCATGCACCACCCAAGCCTTCACAACCATGCACCACCCAAGCTTGCACCAACAATGTACCACCCCTGCCTGCAGACCAGTGCCCCCATGGGAACAGGCTCATACCCTACCCACCAACCATGTTCCCCTGCCTGTAGGCTTGCGCCCCCGTAGGCAAAGGCTGGTGCCCCCGCGGGCACATGCCTGTGCCTATGCCCTGATGCCTGTGTGTTGGCTAATAGGCCAGCCCACGCGTGTGCATGCACTGGCCAATAGGCCAACTCGCACACATGCGTGCACTGGCCACAGGCCATCCCACACACATACGTGCACTGGCTGCTGCCCATGCATGCTTGTGCTTGCTGCCCATGCCTGAGCCCCTATGCCCACTGCCCGCACCCCCTCTGTGCCCAATTTGTGCCCCTATGTGCCTAGCTCACACCCACATGCCACTACCCGTGTGCCATGCACCGCAAACCCATGATATTACCCACATTTCCTACCCTCCCATACTGACCATGCCCCGTGCACTTTGGCCTAGTATCGCGCACCGCGTCAATGGTAGAGATTGATATTCCCTTGACCCAGTGGGTGAAGAAATTCCCTCTTCACCCACTTAAGACCAAAAGACCCCTTTTTACTAAGGATTCTCTCTCCAAAAAAAACCCCTCTTTTTTAAGGATTCTCTCTCCAAAAGAACCCCTCTTTACCCCTTAAGCCCGTTTCACCCATGTTAGTCCAAAAACCCCTTTTGTCTATTGGATAGAAGCCCGCTTCACCCACTTGAGGCAAAAAAACCCCTTTCGTCTGTTGGATAAAGATGTTCCCTCTTTCCCATTAGCCAGAAAAGCCTATAAATTCTCCGTCCTTTGGATTTGACACACCAAAATCCCACCTCACTCTATTGTAGTGAAACTTTCCTCCCTTTCCCCTCTTGATTTTCTTCTAGACTTCTGAGCAATCTTCGTCGAGATCCGAAATCTTGTTCGGATCTTCGAAGTGTTCTTGGAGACTTTGAAGAACTTCAATCCAAGTTCTCAGTTTAATCCAGTTATTGCCAAAAGTAGTATGTTCTTCAACGCCCTCCTTTGAGTGTTCTTGACTTTTACCAGAAATAGAAACCTCCCCTTTGAGGTTCTTCAGATCTACGAAGAGATCTTTGTTAAGATCCTGAACTCTGTTCGGATCTTTAAAGCGTTCTTCGGGACTTTGAAGATATTTAATCCATTTTTAAGTCAATCCATTTCTTTTCAAAAATTGCAGTCCTAGCGGAAGCCTTGTCCGAGTTCCCCTGTAATCTTTTTAGAAATAGTCATTCCCAATGGAAGCTCTACCAAAGTGCCACCTCATCCTAGCCTTCACCTAGCCTATCCCCAGCGGAAGCTCTCCCGGAATACCACCTCATATTAAACCCAGAAATAGCCTCCCCTAGCCGAAGCTCTATCCGAATCTAAATTTGAAAATAGCCTTCCTTGCCGAAGCTCTATCCGAATCTAAATCCAAAAGTAGCCGTTCCTAACTGAAACCCTACCTACATACCACCACAATCAACATCTCTCAAGAAAGGAAGTTGGAGGTCAAGACCATCTTCCCCTGAGCCAGGAGAATCCAAAAGACGGTCTGAGTCGGTACTAATCAGGGGCCCATCCCTATTGACCCGAAATAGGGGTTAATTTCAGGTATAGTTTCTCAACCCAATCATCATCATGTAGACTATATATAGACCTTGTTTTAGTGTATATAGTTGTTTGAATTCAATTAATGTAGATATGTGTGATAACTTAGCCAAGCATGTGGAATAGCAATAATTGTGGAAAATGTTCATTCTTAAGCATCTAGTAGGAAGACCATTTGAACCAGGCAGATTGGGTGCCTAGCACCTTTCCAATTCTGTAACCTGACACTTACCTTAAATCTCAGGACTAGACCAAATTTTGGGATCTTTCTCAAGAATTGGGCCCACCCCCGAGTCCTAGGCCCATAATCCTAGGTGGTGACTCCAACCCCCTATTTGTATTATCCTGATCCCCATATTCGACCATCATCAAACCTCCGTCTCAAATGATAAATTTTACACTCTTACAAAATAGGCCTCCATATATCTCCGAGCAACGATATGCCGATGCGGGCCTCACAAGCAAAGCACACACGACACAAACCCCTCCCCTCATATGAAAGAGAAAGAGAGAGGAGAGAGGATGGGATGTAAGTCCTTCCCCCACCAAGGGAACAGAGACACCTCATCATCTCTGGCCGCTACCCTCATAGCCTTGCTATCATTTATGGATGGATTCTTGGGATATAATCAAGTGAGCATTCAACCAAAGGATCATAAAAAGACAGCTTTCACCACTCCATGGGGAACTTATTGCTACAAGGTAATGCCCTTTGGATTGAAGAATGCCGAGGTAACTTATCAAAGAGCAGCTACAGCCATACTATATGATATGATGAACAAAGATGTGGAAAACCGGTAATGCCCTTTGTCTATGTGGAAGACATGATAGTAAAGTCAAAGGATCGGCAGCGGCATATTTACGCACTAAGACGATTCTTTGAAAGAATCAAGAAGTATCAGTTGAAGTTGAATCCTCAAAAGTATGTATTCGGGACAATAGTAGGAAAATTATTGGGGTTCTTGGTGAGTGAAAGGGGAATCGAAGTCAACGTTATCAAGATCAAGGCAATCCAAGAAATACCCACACCTCGGATGGGGAAGCAGATGCGAGAGCTCTTGGGTCACATTCATTATATCAGTAGGTTCATAGCTCAAATGGTTGTGATCTACGAGCCAATCTTCAAGTTGCTAAAGAAGGATCAGCCCACATAATAGAATGACCAATGCTAACAAGCTTTCGATAAGACAAAAGGATATCTTATGAACCCATCAGTATTGACACCACCGGTGGAAGGGGAACCACTTCTGTTATACTTATCAGTGAGAGAAAATTTCATGGACTTATTGCTAGCACAAAAGAAAACAAAGAAGGGAGTAGAGCATGCTATATACTAACTCAACAAGAAGTTCTTGGAATATGAGACGCGGTACACGTCTTTAGAAAGAACTTGTGCTGCATTGATATGGACCACAAAGAGGCTGCAACACTACATGGTAGCTTATCCAGTACGTTTGATCTCAAGGATGGATCCAATCAAGTACCTCTTTAAGAAGTCGGCTCTAATAGGAAGGATGGCTTGATGGCTTCTATTGCTATCAGAATTTGACATCTCCTATGTCGCTCAGAAATCTATCAAGGGGCTAGCTATAGTTGATCATTTGGCTACCCACCCCATAGAAGATGGAAGAGCCTTGGATGATGACTTTCTAGATGAAGAAATCACAGCAATAGAGGAAGAAGACACAACTAATGAATGGCAGTTATTCTTTGATGGAGCAACTAATCAGAAGGGGTGTGGTGTGGGAATATTGCTTGTCACTCCAGACGGTCTTTACTTACCTTCATCATTCTGCCATTATTTTCCCTGTACTAATGATATTGCTGAATATGAAGCTTGTGCTTTAGGGCTCGAAATCGCTCTAACCATTGGGGTAAAAAGGATCAAGGTGTATGGATGATTTATCCATTGTCATCTGTTAGACGCAAGGAAAGTGAAAGACCAAAGATGAGAAACTGAAGCCATATCAAGAACATCTGGAAGAAGTGATTGGACACTTTGAGAAGATCTCGTTCAAATACTTCCAGAGGGATAACAACCGGTTTGCCAATGCCCTTGCAACCTTGGCTTCCATGGTAGAATGCAACCCTATGGCTAGGGTTCGTCCGTTCTTAGTAGAACAAAGAAGTAGGCCCATTTATCAGAATTCAGTGAACTCTCTCATCTTAGATAGTCAATCTTGATTCGCTCACATAGTGGACTTCATCAGGGAAAGGAAGTACCCGATTGAAGTTACAGATAAAGAAAAGAAATTTCTAAGGAGATATGCCACCCAATTTATTCTTCAAGGGGACTTGTTATATAAGAGATCCTATAATAGAATACAATTATTGTGTGTGGATGGAAAGCAAGCTGTAATAATCATGGAGGAAATACATCAAGGCCTTTACAGACCCTATATGAATGCCAAGATGCTAGTTAAGAAGATTCTCAGACTAGGATGCTATTGGAACACAATGGAAGCAGACTGTGTGAGCTTTGTCAAAAAATACCACAAATGTCAGATATTTGTCAATATCATACACATCCCGCCAACGAAATTGCACTCACGCAATTCTCCTTGGCCATTCTCTACTTGGGGCATCGACATCATAGGGAATATCAACCCTAAAGCATCCAATGGTCACGAATTCATCTTGGTAGCCATTGATTATTTCACTAAGTGGGCAGAAGCTCAATCATATGCAGTCCTCACATATGCTAATGTGGTAAAATTCATCCGAGAAAATATCATTTACCGATATAGGGTGCCCCAAGAGCTGATATCAAATCAAGGATCCCATTTCTGGGGCAAAACTGACAAGATCTGCACAAAGTTTAGTAGCAAAAGGCACTG
The DNA here is from genome assembly GCF_013358625.1 of Macadamia integrifolia. NCBI lineage: Eukaryota > Viridiplantae > Streptophyta > Magnoliopsida > Proteales > Proteaceae > Macadamia > Macadamia integrifolia. The sequence continues at coordinate 122,644 of NW_024870234.1, forward strand.
CTCTACAACTTATAGGCCATAGACCAATGGGGTAGTAGAAGCAGTTAATAAGAACATCAAGGTCATCCTATAGGAAATGGCTAAAACACGCAAGGATTGGGCAGATAAGTTGCCACTTACTTTATGGGCATATCAGACTTCTGGACGATCCTTGGCAGGGGCAACTCCTTTTTCCTTGGTATATGGGGTTAAGGCTGTTCTACCCGTGGAAATCCTAGTACCATCCCTAAGGGTGCTTCTGGATAGTCAATTACCTGAAGAAGAATGGGTGAAGGTCAGATATGATGAGCTCAACTTTTTTGGTGAAAGACGTATGAAGGCCATGGATAGTCTGAGAAAATATCAACTAAGAATGGCAAAGGCCTTCAATAAGAATGTGAAGCCTTGTCACATAGAAAAAGTTAAGCTTGTTCTTCAAGAATAAAGAGCACCAATTTATTACCCAAGAGGAAAATTCAGGCCAACTAGAGTAGCTTATTCATTGTCAAAGAAATTCTACCAGGCAAGGCTGTGAAACTTATGGACCTCAACGACGAAGAAATACTCGGATTGGTCAACTCAAGAGATATTATGTCTAAAAGGGTGAATATCCTGAACTACGCTAGACCTGATTCCTCTCAAGGGATATATAGGCAACTTGTCATGTTCAAGTGTGGTCTCAACAATCTCAAGGCAATAAATTGGTTCTTAGATTAGTAATCAAGGTATCTTAAAAATATCATCATAGCTTGTGTCCCCTAAGAATCAGCATTTGGCATATAAGGCCATTAGGTATCTGTCATCCACCTATGGTCCTTCGAATTCTTATCCAGCATTTTATCCCCCAAAAATCACCGCTTGACACTAGTAAATCAAGGCCAGTTCATTCCCCACCCTTGATTAGTTTAAAAAAAAAAAAACCTCGATGAAACTGTGGTAAAGGTTTGGTTGTGTCAATAGCTGATGAGTGATACTTTAAAAAACCACATCTCCTGTTCGTTTGTGATGGTTTCAAGGAAGGTCATGGACTCCTTGGATGAGACATTAAGGAAATGGACCTTGGACATAAACATTATGGCACCAGGACTACTAGAATCTATAAGTATGTCGATGCTCAATCGAATTGGGTGTGTGGAATTACATCATAATTTACTCTGATAGGTACCTCAACACTAGGATACTGATCTTCAAATTTTTCTGTTAGGGTTGGTTGAGATCTGCCCAACTCTCGAAGAGTTCCAAGTTTGTATGCTATCTCCACCTAAGGGCAGGTTAATTCAACCATCTTCAAAGAAAGATTACTTAGAGGAAATTCAAGATTTCCTTCGATGGCAAAAGGAGGAAATGAAGCAGTTCATTAGACATGGGAAGATTGACATTCTAAAGGTGGCAAGGATCTTCATTCGGCATCTATCACTAGGAGGAATCCATCAGCAAAGATCACAGGATGCTTATCTACTTTGCATGATCGCTCACTATGTTCTCTGTACTACTAGACTTGGTGCACCACTTGTTCTGATAGAAGTAGTAAAGTAATTGAAGGAAGGAGGAGATATCATCCCCACGGTCCTTGCAGAGGCACTTAAGGGATTTGATGACATGAGCCATAGCAGTAAATTTGGAATTGATCATTATCAAGGAAGTCCTGCTATTTTTCAACTTTGGCTACTTGAAAAACTAAAGCTAATCAGGCTGTTAAATGAATGCCAACTCAGAACACTTTACTATCAAGACAAGAGGGAAGTCTCAGAATTCAAGCTCATCGTTGTTTGGGAAGAATACCTATAAGGAAGAACCACATGAGATGTTGCATGGAAATACCCATGGGGACCACAAGAGGATTTTTTAACGAAGACCCCTGTATGCAATTACGTCAGGTTGATGGGATTGACTCATACCTCCTTTTACTTGCCCACTTACATCAGCCGATAGTATGGACTGGAAGCAGAGGGACAAGAGGAATTAGTGAACTTCTACCCATCCCAAGAACTATCTCCCCATATTGTTACCTATCTATCCTGTCTGTGGTAGGGAAGTTATTTCCATTATATGTAATTCATTTGGTAGTAAAGTGAGGTGATATTTGAATTTTCGCAGTAATCCAATTATTCTAATAAAGACTTAAGTTGTGGAATTAATCGTGCCAAAAAATTCAAATTCATAAACAAATGAGATTTTATTTATGTTAAAGATAGATTCCCATTCATAAAATGCCAAGCTTGGTAATACAAAAGGTAAAAAAAAAAATGATGAATGAACATAGGAAGGGAAAAAGAAAATACACATATACATATGTTTGTGTTTGCAAGAACAATAAGAACAGGTCCCTAAGAATTAACATCCTTATCCGAGCCATACTTGGGGTCATCCTTAGGGAACATCGAGGAGTCATCAAGTGCCAATCCCGAATTTACCATCCTTCTGGTAAGGTTTAGAATCTAAGTGTCTCGTCGGGCAAGCTCTTGTTGCTGAGAGCTGACTTGTCTCCTCAAAGAATCATTCCCCTCGTCCTGGGAAATACAAGAAATGGTCAAAATAAGAGAAAATAAAGACAAAGGACATGGTTAAGGAAAGGATGATACCTTGCAGAGCACAACCTCACATAGACCCGAGTGCATTCGCCTAAGGTCAGTGTAGGCCTCTAGAGACACCTGATGAAGACCATGTCAGCCAAAAGAAGTTAAAGGACAATCAAATGAGAAGTGTTTGGACACTCACACAGTCAAAGGGGATAGGCAGTCCGAGGGAAGCATCTTTGTCCACTTTACAATCAAGGAGCTACGGGATACCGGGGTTGGTTGCATCAGGATAAGACCAACCCAGGAAACCACGGAAAGGGACGATGGCCATATTATAAGATCCAGTTACAGTAGTAGAAGGGCCGGCAGCACCTAATTACAGCCGAATAGAAGAAGGGACCGCATGATATGACCTCCACTGAAAGAACATCAATAGAAAAAAAAAAAAAAAAAAAAAAAGGATCTGAAATATGGAAAGGAAACTCAAGAAGGGAAACATACCATGGGGCACGTAGGACCAAGAGGGACGTAGATTGTCTCCTCCTCAAGGAAGTTCTCATAACTCCCATTCATGTCTAGGAAGGAGGCATCCCATACTCCTTCGGCCAACCCCTCAACCTGGTCCTTCGGGATCAGCTCTAGATGATGCATAGTAGGTGGAGGAAGATAAGGAGGAAAGCATAGATCAGTATCAGACCACTAGAGAGTGACCCACTCCCCCAAATGCTAAGCATGGCCCCAAAGACCCCTGAACAGAACACTGTTCTCGGTCAAGTATCTGGCCCAAGCAATCTCCTAAAAGACGGGGAACCCAAAATACCGATATGGTCTCCAGGTAACCTGCAAGTTCAGAAGAAGTAAGTACAGCACAAGACAAATGGAAAACTCAACACCAAATATGACTTACCTCTGTAAGCTCATTCAGAAGAGAATGAGCGGTGGTCCCTGGAGGATAGTGGACACCCTTGAGTATCTAACCATCTCCCCATCTCGTGGCTGTAGGGAAGAATGATGCATGTGGATCCTTTAGTAGGGGGCCATGATCCCCAAATGCTCATAGCATCAGGGCTGATTTGAAAAATCAAAGTCAGGAGGTACAATCAAATGAAAGGAAAGGTATGTATGGATGGGAGATTACCTGGATAATGTAGCTCGCTCCCTTGAGGCCATGATCTCTATATGATAGAAGGTCAAGAGACTGCAACAGATACGTATAGGCTGCCGCACCCCAATCCAGAGTGTCTATCTCCCAAAGATTCTGGAAAAGGGCAGCCACGCGGATGTCTATCCCACCTTAGAGGTCACCAAAAAGACACTGACCCAAAACATACAAAAGGAAAGAAGGGCCAACTATGACATTGTGTCAGGATTCACCCTCAAACTGGGCCTCCACCAATGAGCACTAACCTCGCCTAGATGAACAAATTTCTAGCAAGCCGAAATGGCTACACCAGTCAAGTTCGTGAAATCCTTTGTCTCTAAGGTCTTAGGCAGGATTAGGCCCCCCAAATTGTGCCTGTAAGGAGTAGAAGCATAAGGGCATGATGGTGATCTCCCCTGTAGGGAGATGAAAAGAATGGGTACTCGGCCACCATCGTTCAATTAGGCCTCCTACCAACCCCGGACTAAATTTTTTGGTCTCCAACGAGGCCAGTCTACTCAGGCAAGATACATCTATAATCTACCTAGCTCTATAGGGACCTTATACCAATCCCCAGCTGAATTTGGTTGGCTGTATTTAGCCAATGCGGGTGGTTCTTCCCCATGGGGCACCTAAAAATAAAAATAAATATATAAATAAAAATAAATAAATAAAAATAATAATAAAATGTATGATTTTTCAAAAATAAGGGCTTACCCATACACCCCATATGGAGTTACAGATGTGACCCCGGGTCTTCTAAAGCATCCGTCCAACATACCAATCCACGGGACTCTCGTCTCCCCAAGTTAAAGTACCACAACTCTCTGTGCCATCTAGTCGGCGCCTTCCGGAAACCCTTCTCTTCTTTCTCTCAGCCATAATTTTTTAAAAATTGCAGAGAGCCCCAAGAAATTCCAAAATTTACAAAAAATCCCAAAAAGATTTCAAATTCTCTAAGCAACTCTCTCCTTAAGATCTTCAAAGAGAAGATGAAGACCTTCAAAGAGATTCAAGTAAAGCTCGAAGATCTTCAAAGAAATTTGAAGAAAACTCAACCAAAATACAACAAACTTCAAATCATCAAAGAAATCCAAAAAACTGAGCAGACCCACCCCACAACTCACTCTTAACCCGAAAGAATCGGAATGAGAAGTGAGTGGAAGGGGGGGGGGGACCATTTTATCATTCAAAATTCTGATTTAAGAAAAAAAATTCAAGATTCCAATTCCAAGTTGTAATACAAAGATTCTTACCACAAGATACACAGTGAAAATGAAATTCAAAGCACATACAAATCAAATTCATGTGGAAGGTAAAATTTAAAGCACATTCATGTGGAAGGTAAAATTCAAAGCACATTCATGTGGAAGGTAAAATTCAAATCAAATTCATGTGGAAGGTAAAATTCAAAGCATATTCATATGAAAGGTAAAATTCAAATGCAAATCAAATTCATGTGAAAAGAAAAATTCAAATCAAATCCAAATCAAAAGCAAATCAAAGATTCCAATTCAAAGATCCAAATTCAAAAATCCAAATTAAAGGTCAAAAGACAAAAATCAAGAATGAAAGAATCTCATTGAACAGGCCCCAAGTGGCCCAATTTCATTGAACCAGGCCCAAGTGGCCCAATCCCTTTGGTCATATCCCATGGACTGGCGGAAGAAACGCCAGCCTAGGAAAGCCAAGAATCAAAATACTAATGTCTTTTGCAAGATTGAAATAGCAACGAATTTCTTTCCTATAATCAATAGCCCCAGATTCCATGGACTGGCGGAAGGAAGCCCAGCCTAGGAAAAGCCAAGAATCAATTACTAATGTCTTTTGCAGGATTGAAAGAGTGGTGAGTTTCTTTCCTATGATCGACAACCCCGGATTCCATGGACAAGCGAAAAGAAGCCCAGCCTAGGAAAAGCCAAGAATCAAAGTACTAACATCTTTTGCAGGATTGAAAGAGCAGTGAATTTCTTTCCAAAAATCGATGGCCCATGTAAGATTCTAAACTGTGAGTAGTTAAAGATATTACCTATTGCTTTTTCAACTCCGTCATTGTTAAGCAAGATGATGGCAGTACATACTCCAGATAACAAAATGTGGTCGTTCTTTTCTTTGCCCTTTGGCTATCAACGCAGGCCTCAGCCAAAGAGGGGGCATTCTGTAGACACCCAATTTTATCACCCTCCACCAGCTATGATAACTTATGGATTGTGGACGTGACCTCTTACTTCTAATTGACAAAGATGACAACTGAGCACCCACACCTTGCCATGAGCATCCGAACCCTGCCCATGCAAGCACCCACACCTTGCCATGAACATCTTAACCCCACCCATACGAGCAACCACCCCACAACCTTGCACACCCTCGTGTGCACTAACCTTGCCCAGCCTTGTGCGCCCTCGCGTGCACCAACCGACCTTGTGCACCTTATGCCCCCGCTTGATGCCTGCTGTCCCCACCTATAGTCTAACGCCCCCGCCTGATGCCCGGTGCCCCTGCCTAATCTTGCACCCACGCTTGTAGCCTGATGCCCCTGCCTGTAGCTCGCCGCCCTCGTCAGCTGCACGGCACCCCTGCCCAGTGCCCGATGCCCCATGCCCTCTCCCATTGCCTGGTGCCCCCATCGATAACCAGAATCCTCACTCCGATGACTAGATTTATGAGGAGATTCCCTCTTCACCTGCTTGTGTATGACACATTACCCCCTAGTGTACCCTACACCATGACCTCCCATTGGCCCAAAAAAGTATCTTTTCACACTATTGGCCAAAAAAACATCTTTTTTCTCCACTGGCCAAAAAATTACCTCTTCTCTCCTATTGGCCCAAAAAAGCATCTTTTCACCTTATTGGCCCAAAAAAACATCTTTGCACCTCATTGGCCAAAGAAATTCACCCTTCACCCCATTGGCCCAAAAATTTGTTACCCCATTAGCCAAGAAAATTCACTTTTTAACCCCACTGGCCAAGGAAATCCCCCTTTCCTCCCCATTGCTCCGAAAAATCTATAAATACCCCCCTTTTGGTTTTTCAGACTCAAGCCTCCTAGAAAGCACCCCATGTAGAGAGGCTCTACCCTCTCTCCTCCCCTCCCCCCTTAAGGTTCTTCAAGTCTTCGGAGAGATCGTCATATGATTTGAAGTGTTATTCGGGCCTTCGTAGTTCTTCAATCATCCGAGTTTTTTTGAGTGAGCATTTTGTGTAGGAGAAACTTTGCCTTCGTTTCCCCCCTTGAGGTTCTTCAACTCTTCAGAGAGATCTTCATAAGATTTGAAGTGTCCTTCAAATCTTCGAAGTGTTCTTCGGGCATTCGAAGTTCTTCAATCATTCGAATTTCTTCAAGCCTTAGCCAAGCCCTCCCATAACCTATTCCTTACGGAAGCTCTGTCAAAGTACCACCTCAATCAAAATACGGAAGTAGCCCACTCCTAGCGGAAGCACTACCTAACTGACACCTCAGCCTAAACCCAAAAGTAGCCTTCTCTAGCCGAAGCTCTGCTAGAATTCAAACCCTAAAGTAACCGTTCCTAGCCAAAACTCTATCCGAATATTATCACAGTCAGCATCTCTCAAAAAAGGAAGTTGGAGGTCGAGATCATCTTCTCTTGGACCAAGAGAATCCACAAGAAGGCTCGTTCCAGCATTAATCAGGGGGCCCACCCTCTTGACCGAAAACAGGGGTCAAGCTCAGGTATAATTTCTCACCCAAATTAGCATAATGTAGACTTTATATTGACCTTGTTTTAGTGTACATAATTATTTAAATTATGTCAATGTATGTATGTGTGATAACTTAGCCATACATACAAAATAGGAATAATTATGGAAAATGTTCATTCTCAAGCATCTAGTAGGAAGACCGGTTGAACTGGGTAGATTTGGTGCCTAATACCTTCCCAACTTTATAACCTGACATGTACTCTAAATCTCTAAACCAGACCAACTTTTGGGCCATTTTCTCAGGAATTGGACTTACCCCCAGGTCCTAGGCCCATAATCCTAGGTGGCATCTTCAAACCCTTTTGCATGATCTCAATCCCCCATATTGGACCATCATCAAATACCCGTCTCAATGACGACCCTTACACTCTTGCGAAATAGGCCCTCACGTATCTCTGAGCTGCGGTACGGTGGTGCGGGGCCCCCGAGTAAGCACACACTACACACCCTCCCTAATAAAGAGAAAGAGAGGAGAGAGGGCCGAAAGAATGCAAGTCTCTTTTTCCCCCACAAAGGGGAAGAAGGGATCTCCGGCTGCTACCCTCACAATAGGAAATATTTAAGTCAAACTGTCCGATAAGACAAGGGAATGATGAGTTTATTATATTAATTAATCCCTTTATGATAGACCTCAGTTTGCATTATTCGGTCATTCCCTAATATAATTATATTAACAAGTAATCTATTAGGGCCTAAACTATGTATTGAAGCATTTTAATCAAAAGTGTCAACAAATGAGCACGAGTAACCTTGTTTATCACAACCAATGGAAGATTAGTAATTTTTCTAGTCATTTTCATTGTGTAATAATTATAATTATTTCTTAACAATTGCAGAAGATTTTTTACCCATCCCTCATACAAAAAAATAAATAAATAAATAAGTAGAATGATTGAAAGATTTATCCAACTCCGAACCCCACCTTTCTTTTTTCTTTGAAATATTGTGAAATTAAATTATGTTATGAAAATTGCATCAGATCATCATCAACTTCATTGGTTGGGGGAGGTAATGGGTTAAATCTGTCTTTGATCCATTTACTCACCAATCATCCCTATTGCCTAAGACAATTTAGGACCGAGGTTTTCTCCACCCACCACTTTTGGTAGACAGATGGAAAGCTCCTGGAATAGTAAGACATTTAGAATGCATAGTTTTCAAGGCATCACCTAAGTGTTAAGGTAAATTTTGCTAAACGACACCTTGGGTCACCTAAACGTCTAAGCCTCTTCCAACACATTAGGTGACGTAGATTCTTTGACAATTATAGGAGGAAGAATAATGAGATCTTAGTTGTGGAGACGATTTACTATGGCTCGAGAAAAACTTTCTCCTACAATATATAACCTATATATTAACTACATTTAATTTTTTTGGGGGGTAAAAAACAAAAATTTTATTAGCTAAAATCAGAAGTAGAGAATCTCAGTCCAACAAAGCGACTTACAAGGGAAAGGGTTGGCTACGACCACCAAAACCGAGACAAAGAGTACATAGAAGCTCCTTTGGCATGCATATGAACCTTTCTAACGTAGTCTACCAGAACATGAATGAAAGAAACAAAAGCCAAAGAAGTGATTCCTGGACAGGACACTTCGTCTGGTGAGCAAAAAGTTTTGGTACCGTACCCAAGGATATTGATGTAAACACATAGTAAAATAATGAAAATGACACCCTACCAGTAAAAACATCATTGAAATCAAAACAAAGTGGGGTTTTAAAACATAGGGGTGTGTTGGTACCCGATTTTAGCAAATCTGGCCTACAAGACAATCGTTCAATAAATCAACGTCAATTTATTGACTGATTATGTTAAGGAGCTGATCGGTATTCAAATTGGCCAAAAAAAAAAAAGACGACCTTGTTTAAGGAGTTGGTCGATCAAAATAACCATCAGGTTGATTGAGTAAACTGATCGAATACGGTCAAATGACTGATCATGATATTTTATGATCAACTGACTGATTATGGCTTTTTGTGATCATCTAATCATTACGACTCTTCATGATCAGCTAACCGATTGTGATTTTCTACGGTCAGCTAACCATTATGACGTTTTACGGTCAGCTGACTGAGTGTGATTTTCTACGGTCAATTGACCATTGTGACTTTTTACGGTCAGCTAATCGATTCTGAATTTTTGGCCAGCTTGACCGATCATCAATCAACATAGTTCGTATAAACGTGGGTTAGTTCCAGGGTTAGTTAAAAACACATGGCTTAAGCGATTAAGGTAGTTACAACCAATTAAGGAAGTGTACTTCCAATAATTACCCCACTAAGGACATGGCATATTGGTTCCTGCAGTTACGAATCTGCCAAGAGAGCAGGATCTTGTAAATAAAACTATAAAAGGACTATGGTGGAAGAAAGAGGACATCATCAATAGATCAAACAAACTCAAATAACAAGTCTATCTTTCATTACATTTTTTTATCTTTCATATTTTAGATTAACATTTTCTTTTGAAGTCATGTACTTCCTTCAAGTCATGTACTTCATTTCATAGTGTAACGATCACGTTTCTGGTATGTTTAGTATCAACAAAGATACATATCACATTTCTGGTATGTCTAATATCAACAAAGACAACTGATCTTGTTTCTGGTATGTTTAACATCAATAGAGAACAGTAGATCGTATTTCTGGTATACTAAACATCATCAGAGACAAGATTACATTTTTCCCTTGTGTATGAATTACTATCATTTGTCTTCATCTTTTTCAATCCTTGCATCACGTTTCTGCAAAGAACATTAAAAGCCCTTGGAGTGATCGAGGCAAGAGGAGAGCCCAAGTCGCTTGATCGAAGTCAGATCTACTATTGAATCCTGTCAAGAATTCTGGCATGCCCGCACACTCACCAATACGGTCAGCTGACCGTATCTTAGGGGGAGGATTTTTTTTCCAAACAGGGTGTTATTGAAAACTGGGAGATCTTGAGGATAAGAACATTTTGATTCCTACCTCTAAAATCATCTATATAAGAGGAGTGTGTATGTGTGTGTGTGTGTGTGTGTGTGTGTGAGAGAGAGAGAGAGAGAGAGAGAGAGACAGAGAGAGAGCTCTACAATGTGGGAGGAGGAAGGATGTGTGTGGGAGGTGATACACATGAAGGAGATGAAGCTGATGAGGATGGTGATCGAGAAGGTGTGGACGAGGGACCTGCGTAACAGTAGCCTACGATAGGTGACGATGGTTCTTCACAAGGTGGTCCTGAGTTGCCTATTCAGGCCAAAAAATCTTATACAACAGTAGTTGGAGGAGATTCATGGCCTAAGATAGATGCTCTTCCTGATCCAATTCATGCAGGAAGCATTACAAGGGTAATCATTCCACAAAAGATTATGAAAGTCTCCAACAGAATTTCAGATTTTCTCTGAACGATCATGTCAATTTTCAACTAAACTCTCAGGATAACCTCAAGAATGAGGCAAGGGAGAAGTGGAATTGAAGAAATAGGCAGTTATAAGTCCACTGGGGAAAGGGATACACTATTTTCCAATTTATGACAGAGGGAGACATGGCGGAAGTTTGGAGACGTAGTCTTGTGAAATTTGGGTGTCAGCTCAATAGATTCCAGAGATGGAAGCCAAATTTCAATATCCATGATAAGTTGATGATGACAAAGTTTGTGTGGCTTTGTTTCCCCAACTTTCCATTGGAATACTGGTATGAGAATGTATTGTTATCTCTGACTAAAGTGGTTCGGAGATAAATAGCTATGGATCGATGCAAAAAATAGGGAGTATTAGGCCACTATGCTCGAGTCCTTGTAGAGGTGGACTTTGACAGAATCTTCTGATCGAATTGAGGAGATTCATGTGGAGCAAATAAAGCTATGCACCATGAGAGAATTCTATTTTAGACAGAAAGTGGTGTATAAAGATGGATTATCCCGTTGTGGTTTCCACAAACAAATAAGACATGAGTTATCAAAATGTCATCTCAAGAAGGGTGAAGATACCCGCCAAGGTGCAATGGACAAGGTGGCCATTGTTCCTGGTGCTATATATAAAAACACGGAGTTGACTCGGGTACTACTAAGTGGAGACGAGTTAACTCAGAAGTTGTGAACCGTCCTACTCCTAATTCAGGAAGGATTTCAAATTCGAATCTGCCACCACAAGAGGCGGTGAATCTGGGTGTGCAATCGGTGATTGATTCTTTGGGAGAGATTGTTGGCAACAATAATTCATAGAATAGGAATATTTCTTTGGAGTCACCTTCTTTAAGTGTCCCTACCAAAGAGGGAACTTTGGAGATTGTCTTGAGGGTGGATCACATGCTAGTAAATTCTCCTATCTTTGGGATGGGCGTAGAGAGGCATGAGCTGGTATTAGAATCTAATCCTAATTGGTCAGATTACGGGTCTGATTTTGGATCTGATCATGGTATGATCCCTAAGGATGGATTAGAAGATGGGTCGAACTATGACATGGAGGCCAATGATGTTTCGGACCTTGCTGGAAAAGAAGCAACGGCTCTGAACTGTAGTGAGGAAGAGGATGAGGGAGAGATTCATAGGGAACATGATAGTGTGGTAATGGACATATATGATTTCCTTAGGAGAGGGAGTCGGCAAAAACACATAGAAAAGGAAGTCTCAGCTAAGGAGGGACTATTTCAGTTGCTTCACGTTATAGTACGCGTGGTCTTCATAATCGTGGTGGCAGAATCGATCCTTCCTTGCCTCAACCAAGGAGAGAACAAACCCAGAAGGGTGGGATGGACTTTGTTGTTGAAAAAATTCTAGCCACAATCATTCAGGAAGGACGTGTGGTTGTCTGTTCAGAGATTGAGATTATTGATACACTTGCCAAGAAAAATGAGAGTGATACCATTGGATCTGATCTAAAGTTCAAAAAGAAGAGGCAAGCTTCCAAAGGCCAGACAAATAAATCTAACAAGGTTCAATGTTAATTTCCTAGTTTATCAAAGAAAGCCATATCTGGAATATTAGAGGTGTGTTTTAGTCCATCACTCGTAGAGCTTTGCGAATTATGATTAAGGATCTCTCTCCTGATCTAATTTGCTTAGGTGAACCAATAATAGAAGTTGCTCAGTTCCCTGCATTATTTTTTAATAAAATGGTTATGCTCCAGATGTTCTGTACAATAGTCGTGGTGATCGAAAAATCTAATTTATATATTATTCGGAAGGATTAGTTGTCTCGTTTTTTTTTTCTTTTATTTCTTCTAATTCAGACCATCAATTATCCAATTTTGTGGTTTGGAAAGGCCAACGAATTTGTATCTTTGCATTCCATGCTAGCTTTTTTAGAGCTAATTGTAGAAATCCATTGGTGGATTTGATTAATGTTCCAACAAGCTCAAATTTGTGGGCTATGTTGGGGGACTTCAATGCAATCCGTGTCCCTTATGAGAGAAAGGGTCCTGGAAGACTCAATGGGAGTTCTGCCAACGAATTTGGGGCTATGGTTGACTTATATATGCTATTGTTACACTTACGCCTAATCTGGTCAAATTTGAACTTTAGTCAATAGGCAATGCACCCGAGAGTGTCAGCTTTGCTACCTACTTGCTTGCAGCAATGTACCGCACGGAAGGGAGAAATGACCCTCATGTCAATGCAGAAATTACTGGTTAAACTGGAAAGGATTCAAACCTCCCAAGCTTTAGTGGTAAGTGATTGAATTAGGAGTTCTTTTGCCCAAAGGTGATTGAATTCCGAAGTTAGTGTTGTTTTCACAGTTAAAAGAAGAATATAAGAGCATCAGTTAATTCCTGTCCCAAAGGTTAGGGATACATTTTTAGTTGTAACTCTTATTTAAAATATATTGATGGTATTACATGCTTTTATATTATGATTTATATTTTGATATTTGGCATGTATTGTGTTGTTATTACTGCTGTAGTAGGATGGTCATTCCCTCAAGTTATGTATCTACCATCCTAATGCTCACTAGTAATAACTATCAAAATTGGGTAGAGAAATTAGAATTGCATTTAGGTCTTCTTGACTTAGACTTGGCACTTAGGGAGCCTAAATCTGAGCCTCTCATAGACTTGAGTAAAAGTGCTGAAAGGATCAAGTTTAAGAAATGGACTAAAGCAAATAGAAAATGCACACTGGTTTTAAAAAAAGCAGTTCCTGAAATTATACGAGGGAACATAGAGATCAAAGACACTGCAAAAAAATTCCTAGATGATATTAAAGCTAGATTTCAACACAACAAGAAAGCTGAGAAAACCACATTGATGATCAGGCTAATAAATACAAGGTATGATGGATATGGGAGTATTAGAGAATACATTTTGGGTGTAGCTACGGATGCTGGTAAACTTAAGAATCTTGGAATACAGATCGATGAAGAATATATAGTACACATTACACTGAATACCCTCCCTAGTCAGTATAAGGTTATCCAATCTACCTACATTGCACTGAAGGACGATTGGAGCCTAAATAAGTTCATTTTCATTTGCACTCAAGAGGAACAAAAATTGAGACAAACCAAGTTTGAGAGTGCACATGCAACTTTCCACAATGGATCTTCTGGTGGACCAAGCAGAAGGAATAAGAATTTTTCCAACAGAGGAAGCGTCAAGCCATATGACATGACTAATAGCTCTCAAGAACTTGACACATCTCAAAAGGCTTAGGATGAAGAGAATGCCAACAACGTAGAGTGTTTCTGGTGCCATAAGAAAGGACATGTGAAGAAGGACTGTTTTATTTTCAAGAAATGGTTTGAGAAGAGGAAGAATTATGGGACTGATAAGCAGGATGATGCCAAGAAATGGTGAGGTAGACTGATCACCAACAATTAAGAACAATTAAAAGTTGGTCTCATCAAGTAGTTAGGATTTCTTTACATACAGTTATTTGAAATACTTGATTAGTGGGAGCTTTGGTTTTGTTTAGTATTTGTTTATATTTTGAAGCTTAGCTCATATGTTTTGGGGCATAGTTTGATGAATTATGATTAAGTTTTAGCATTTACATTATGCACAGTTATTTCTTTTATTATTTGATTTATGATTTCATTTGAGAATATTTTTATAGGCAGTAATTGTCTTAGTTATAGGCAATATTTTACCACAGTTCAAAAGGTAATGTTTGTCACATTTTAAGACAGCATTTTTCATAGTTCATAGGCAATATTTATCACAGTTTATAGGCGAAAAGCCACAGTTAGATATTAACCACAGATCAAAGGCGATTTGTCACAGTGAAGGTTAATATCACAGTTAAGGACCTACATGGAATGACAACAGTGTAATTTGAGGATATGTCAATGTTTCTATGATAGTATCTCACATAGATTCGTGTTGAGAAAGTTACTTATATTTGTAATAATAGAAAGTTGTATGCCGTATATTGAGGTGTATCTTCTGCTGCTATTTGATGTGAGTGACTTTTTAACTGAATCACAGTAAGAGTGGTTAATATAATAAGATTCTATGGTCACACCAATTTAAAAGATATCCTTATAATTAATGTAGCCCAAGTGAGAGATTGTTGGATTTGTGGGCTAAATTAATTATTCGGATTGATTAAATGGGTGAGAGTCAAATTGCATGAATCGGTTCGGTCCACTCTCAAGTTTAGGGATATGCTGGCTCAACCTATTGTGGTTTAGGGTTTTGGGTGCAGGACAGTATTATAAATACTAGGTTTTGGGTCCCTACAGCTATTATTCACTCTTTCCCACTTTACCACTAAAGTGAGAGAACCAATGAGGTTTAAAGGGTTGTAGAAGATCCATAGCCAAGCCTAGAGAGCGAAAGTGGGAGTGACCAATATCAATCTTCCTCTAAAGGAGGATGACTTGGAATTTAAATGATTATTTAAATTATTATAAGATTCAAATTACCTTTTGGTTTCTTGTGTCTTTTCATTTCATTTGACCATCTTTCTATCTTCTTGTATGACCTCTCATATGTTTATCTCTATGTATTCTCAATGACCTTTCATGTATTTACAAATAACACTTTGTCTCTTCAATTTGAGAGACATTATCTCTTCCTTTCCTTATGAGAGATTTGAGACTCTCTTCTTTTTGAAGGACCTTACCTCTTTACCTTCTTGAGACACTTTGTCTCTTCATGTCTTTTCTAGAAGTATCTTTTCCTCTATAAATAGAGGGGATCTCTAGGCATTGTGACACACCAATGACCAATTAAAAAATTTCACTCAAGTTATGGTGTATTGTGAGGATTGAGATCTTGTTTTACTTTTATTTTGAGTGTATTTACTTAAATTTCTTTTAAGTGTTTTATATTTTGTTTGAGCACAACGTTGGAGTATTCGAAGGGGTCTAGCAGCCCAGACACCTTGGTTAACAAAAAAAAAATAAAAAAAAAATGGTCTAACAGTTGAGTGCATAACTATCAGGGGTGCCATTGGGCTATTTCATCTTGGAGTCCGATACGTAACTCACTCGGTTGCACCATTAGGGGCGTTTACGGTCTTAAGGAGAGTGTCTAATGACACGACTCAACCCATCTATTTTGCTACATATTTTGTTACAGGATTCCTAAGAGTTCATAGTTTGAAAATCACTTGAAAACTCAACAATCAAAGATAAGTGTGCTCTCTTAATATTTTGAACCATTTTTCTACAAAACGCAAATCAAACACAATTAGAAAAGCAGAGAAGCAAGAGAGGGGGTGGGTGGCCACATCTCGAGGGTAAGATAGAGTTGATGAAGCCAAAATCCGAGAATTCTCCAGCCAAATGGCACTCTCCTCGAAAAGCACATGAAAAGTCTGGATTAATAAAAATAAAATAAAACTATTTCTAGTTTTTCAATTTGGCAACAAAGACGAGTCCAATGTAAACTAAAATCATTTTGATTTGGACAATTTTGAGCCAAATTGGTTAAAAGAGATAACCAATCTTGAAATCTTAAGCCTCTAAAAAGATGGGTATCAATTCGAAGGGGAAAAACACCAACATTCCGAAGAAAAATGACAAAGACTAGGCAATGGATGATAGATTCATTGTGATGGTGGCACAAAGAGCAAAGGGCCGGGGGAAGTGGAACAAAATTTATTTTGGACAAAAGCTTCAGGCCTCACAGCCAAGACCAAAATGTCGTTGCACAATAGGATGTGATTACAGCTTCACAAAAAATGTGGTTAAAATCCGAAACTAAAATATCTAATTGTACAATAACCAAAGTCTCGGATGTAGAGAACAGAGAGGATAAAATCCGGAAATCCCATTCCTTGGTAGGGTGTTCACAAATGATAGGACCCCTTGGAATGGAAGGGATCCAAGAATAAAACATCACGACCATGAAAAATGCTCCGCCAATCCCATGAGAAATTCTGCTTAGACCTAGCATCAAGAAAGGAGGAGGAAGAAGAATCTTTTCCTTTCAAAACTTTTGATCCAAAGAACATCACTATTATGGATAATATGCCAACCCTATCGGGCAAGCAAAGGAAGATTTGAAGGATCCTAGTTCTCTAAACCCAGCCCGCCCTAAGATAAATTTAAATTCAAATGGGATCTAAATTGAAGATCTAATTAATCCATTGATACTTCATAGCTCCAAGACTTAACAGACACAGTGGGTGTCAATGTAATTTTCCTTTTCTTACCAAAAAAAAAAAATGTACTTTTCGTTTAGGCTCTGTTTGCTTGCAAGGAGAATTTAAAGGGAAGGGAAGTGAAATTTTCTCATTACCCCATATGATTCAATGTGATGATATAAATTACTTGATTTTTTTAACCATATTTGGTAATGAAACATTTTACATATAATTTTTATTTTACATATAATAGCAAAAGGTTTTACATGTAAAGTAAAGTGAAATTTTATAACCAAATATGAAATGATTTAAAATAATGATATAATCACATGAGGTAATGATTACAAATATTTCAATTTTAAGTATGAAAATTTCACTTTCCTTCCTTTTAATTCCTCTTGCAACCAAACATACCCTTAAATTGTCCCTTTTAATGCAACGTCAAGTCCAAAAACTGATAGCATGGACAAGATGAAAACGATGTGTACTATAGGGCTCCATAATAATGAGAAGGGCCTTGGAGGTATTAAAGTCTACGTGGAGCAAGAGCCCACTGCGTCCAGTTTAAGTCTTCAAGTGGGAGCCCACCCAACCGTCTCTGATTTGTCATGCCGGGGCATTCGGATTGACACGTTTGCACTAGTATTTTTATAGCCGTCTGATAACCGCTAATTAGTCAACATCTTGGGGTTAATGGGTTATGCTTTTCTGTGAAGTTAACGTTTAGGGTACGAAGCCCACAAGTTTGTTTTTTTTCTGAAACCACAAGGGCCAAGTCAGTCAGTCACTTGTGGGGTGAAGCATATTGTTATCATTCTACCAAAAAAAACAGAAGCATATCGTTATCATGCACAGCCGATGCACGGAGAACTTTTGAAAGTAAAATTATTATAAGAGCTCTCCACTCCTACACATAAAAGCAAAAACAGGTCTTCTCATTTGGGCTCGGGTCCCACATTCTGGAGTGATCCATGCCCACTGTGTGTGTGTGAGAGAGAGAGAGAGAGAGAGAGAGAGAGAGAGAGAGATGGGCCGGCCCTGTTGAGTCGTGCTTTCTCTCTCTCTCATCACTTCATCCATCACCATTACGTCTCGTTCCTTGATCCTGATTGGGCTTTCCCACTTCCATTATTGAGAGAATAATTCAATATGGTTCGATCCCACTCGATACGTGCAATCCGTATCAATGTCATGTTGAATATGTAGGTTCATCAAACTGGATTTATTAATAAGATTATTTAATTTTATTTATGTATGCTATTTATTTATTTAACTTGTGAGTTGTTTCATGAGTTTTAAACCAAAATTCCTCTAGGTTAGGGATGAGATCGGATATCCTGTTCACATGGTCATTACATTGTATGTCATCAAGGATGTGATTCTAGTACATATATTGTAATTGTATAGAAAAAAATCTAATAAGAATTTCACATGTATAATTGTCAATTGTTGAGGATGAGATTCGTACCCGTCACTTGACTTTTGACTTGAGAGATCATATTTGTTGCAGTGTTGTATCACGTATTTTAGTAAATCAATGGTTGGCGTCCAACAACCTATATGTCAATACGCTGGACACGTGATCCTATATTGTTAATAAAAGAGATCATTTATATAGGATCCACTACCCTTAATTGGAGAATATCGAGAAGAGAAAATATATGTGATTGATTGGACATAAATCTGGTATCAGTGTCGATTTTGTAAATTATTTACAAATTTACTTTTTAATATGAAAAATAATATTTTATTTATTAAATTTTATTTGAAATATTTTTTCGGCATCCAATCATGTTCACGGAATCTCTGAAACATATATGTATAATGAGTTGGGGTTAGGCAATATTAAATTATATGCCCTATAGCTTATTACAAAATATTAGAAAATAAAAATTCTTGTATGCAAATTAAAGCAAATTAAAGAGTTAATATTGCATGATAAAAATTGAGAATATTAAATGGTTAATTATTTTTTTAAATTATGATAGTGAATAAAATATAATGTGACTATACTGTAGTTTTTTCTTTTTCACCCATAATTAAAAAGATAGCAATTCCCTTTAGATTCTACATATTCTCACTTTAGAAGCAAAGTAATTGTTCAATTTTGAAAACTATTCTACATCACCAAGATTTGGCTTTAGATTTGATCAAAAGAGGAAATCCTTTTGGGATTTTATTATATAAGGGATAAGGAGAGAGAGATTTGGTTTTTTTGGAATCTCCTCTCGTCTCCCCCACCTTTTCTCTCTCTTCCTTCTTTCCTTTGTGAGTGAGTGTGTATGAAGGAGAAAACTTTAACGGTAGATTGTTCTTTTTTTTTTTTTTTGCAAGATTGCTCTTCTCCAATTGAATGTGGACAGTAATTTCAAAGTATTGAGATCAATCCCTATGGTTGCTCAAGTGTGGAAGAATCATTATCTACATGAGGAACTTCGATTGCGGTTGTAAACCGTTTCATTCCCATGTAGTTAAATTTTGTATAGTGATTTCGAATGTAAGAGACCTTAATTCGATTCCTTCAGCTGCACAATTGGATTTTCGCCAACAGTTGGCAACAAATCCTCACTCTTCCATTCGAAATCATTGATTTATATATATAATAATGAGATTCTTCAATATTCTATTTGAGCTTATATTATTGGAATCGAAGAAATTATATGGATGAGTAATCGGTTCTAGCATAGTACTATTAATCTAAGTACTTGATACCCTATGTATTGATTTAGATGTTTGTCTTTAAATCTCAATGGATTCGAAAACTGTTTTCAAATTAAAATATTAAAAAAAAAAGGGGGCGGGGGCGGAATGTCATCATAGGGTTCGACATCTCCTGGTTTGTTTTTCAAAATCAGTTTGAAAGCAAATTAAAGTAAAATAAGAAGGAAAAATTTAAGGATTGTATAAAGGATTTGGGCTTGGTGCGGCTAACCACCTCTATAATGCCACCAATTGAAGTTATCTTTCTCGTACTGGTAAAAACTATTTATTATTACATGAGATATAATGGATGTGATGTATTATGTGTTCTCTTTTTATCTCTCTCTCTCTCTCATTCTTTTTTATTAATTTATGTACTCCCCCCTTTGGACAGCCCAAATGGTGGGATGATTTTCTTCAAAGGGATTTCTTTAAATAAAGGAATATATAAATTTAGGTTGTTTTTCAATTTATTGTAAAAACAAAAAAGACAATGAAGATTCTCATACGACAATTATGAAAAAGAGATTGAGATTCACATGAAGATGATGAAAATATAGATTATACATAATGGTTACATCACTTGATGTATAAGATGTATGATATCATATTGCACATATAATTAAATAATTAATTTAGTAGAAGCAAATTGAGGCTTGTTACTCCCACTGCTCTTGCCATCCCATAACCACATCCAATTGCCTTATATTATTGTCATCTTTTATACAAGTGATGTATGCTTAATCTATGCATAAGATATCTACATATATGCTATTACATTATCCCCACTATTAAGAGTATGTATGATATGGATGAATCTTAATTGGTAGATCATATCCATGGTCCCCTATCAATGGTTGATATAGAAGTTGGTAATAGATCCCACAATAAAGCCGATAGGACTTTGTCAAGGTTTTTTTTTTTTTTTTATTACTAATGGCTTATACTACTTTCCAATGGATAAGATATGGACACAGATAGTAAGGGGGCACTGCGATAGTAGGTCATCTCTTATGATAATGTGATTTATTCTAACTTGATAAGAATGCATATAACTTGTGTCACACCCTGTTCACACAGAATCGGACCGGTGACAGGGTTAACTCCGATTAACCCAAACCTGCCAGGATCATCTGATATAGTATTCAACCACAGCATACACACAACTAAGATAATGTTCAACAGTTCAGCGGAAGACTTAATTTACCTGTAAATATCTCCAATATATATATACTTGATACCCAAATTGTAGTATATAGATAAATACATGTGGGCCCGTAGGCATGATATTTACACAAAAAGAATAACAATTCACGTATCAAGTACACAAAAGGGATCATCAAAAGAATAAAAAAATAACCCTATATGGAGTCACTGCTGTGGTCCCACAGCATAGCCCTCACACGTGCAGTCCATGCCGTGCTCATAGTCCTCGGGGACCCACCAATCCTCCTCAGGGAATTCGACTTTAGGGCCCAACCCTTGATCCTCAGGCTGGTGACCTACAAATTCATCTAAAAGAGGTGCACACGTGGAATGAGCTCACTAGCTCAGTAAGTGAAAAGGAGGACCACAAAACAGTCCACACAACAATTACAACCATATGCACTATATGTTATGCAATTCATTTTTTCATCACATCTACCTAAATAACATTACTAAGTCTTTGGTTTAGTGCTACTACAACCACAGTGCGCGTATACTCCAGGTATGAGCCACGAACTCCATCCCGTGATACGCCCATAGGGCTGTCGGAGAAGGCCCACCGTGAGTACTTGGAAAAGTAAAGCATGCCGACCACCGGCTCTCAACATAAAAGTAAATGATAGAAAATAAAGGTACTGACTCCAGCAATTTAAAAGCAGTACGATTGGCCCTCTTGAATATACCACCGAGGTTGTCGACTGTCCTAATGACTAGCTGGACGTATGTCTAACAGCCACAGTGACCCGACAACCGCGACCACTGCTTCCCCCCAAATGGTAACCTAACACCTCAACCCCTGTTGGGAAGGGTCGTAGCACGGGTAGATGATAATCCTAAACCGCATGCTCCTATATAACATAGTACGATTACATAGTACCACCGCGTCCCATTCCACGGGCCACCAATGCACTCGTTTCCAAGCCGACTACGGCATCTAGTCTATTAATGCATTATGCACAATGATGTTATTATTCATCACATAATCACATCATCATTTGACATTGAGAAAATAAATACAACACACATGTCATAATAATATCAGGATGGCTAAGCTAGATATAATTTGCATGATGACATGGCTAGTCTAGATACAATTTAATGAATGCCAAACAAGCCTTAAAATAAGGCCAAACGTCCTCTCCCCACTTACCTGTTGTGTACAAAGACTCACGCCCGGTACGGGTGAGATCCGGTGCGAGAAGCGTAAGTTTTGGTGAACCTATCATAAGTGAATGGGATTAGCATTTCACCACTTTGGGGTCAAAACTAATAAGATTTGATGATAAAATCATGGTTAGAATCCTAAAATAAGATCGCACGTCCGTTTTGGGTCCATTCGGACGTAAAAATCACTTTGGGAGCCTCTCGGGTGGGTCGGACAGCCCACCTGTCTTGACACACCGATCATGATCGACGGGTAGGTCGGCCCACTGGTCGGCCCACCTGTAGGGGCCCGTCGGTGGAGGCCGAGGGCCTACTAGGACCGACGGGTAGGTTGGCCCGCTGGTAGGGGCCCGTTGGTTGGCCCCGAGGGCCTGTCCCCTCAGGTGGGTGCCCTCAGGCGGGCCATTTGGCCCACCGGTCTTAGCGAAAAAATGCCATTTTCCTCGAAACCTTCCCCAACCTTTGGGGAATCAAATGGGGCTTTTTCAAACCCATTTTTCACACATTCAATGTCTCATAAGATGATTCTAATCTAGATCTAGGTTAGATTTAAGGAATGGAAGCCATCTTACCTTCTTTGCTCAAGAACTCGTTCAAAAACCCCAAAATCACTTCAAATCACCAATGCTTCTCCCACCTTGTAAATACTTCTTCAATCCTTCAAAATCAATACATAGACCATCTATTAAACCTTAGATTCATCATCTCAAGGGGGCTTTACAAGACCTCAAGAAACACTACCCAATCAAGGGTTTTACTTAGGTATGGTGAAAGTTTAGGGAATATAGCCTTCGCTCACCTCTAAACGCAGATCTCGTGTTGGGGATCACTCTTTCGACGTCGGAATGGGAAGATCAAGCCTTGGCGCCACTTAAATCCATTCATTCTTCCTCTTCCTCCCCTTTCTTCTTCTTCGTTCTCTTTTCTCCCTCTTTTTTCTCTCTCCTCTTTACTCTTTTCACCAAACACCCGAATGTCATAAATGAGAAAATGGAAAACTCATAAATGCTATTTATACTTTCTAAAACAACTAAGTAACCACATGGATGGGTCACTCAGGTGGGCGGATGCGCCCACCTGTGACCGCCCGCTTGAGGGCTGAAAATTGGCCAACAAATGGGATTTTGGTGGAATTCGACTCTCGGCACAAGGTATATTATACGTATGCGCTTTAGGATACGGCTACATACCAGCTTTATCCGTACATGACCTTATGATATATGCATGTACACGGCTTGGGTATACCCGTCTCCTCTGGCACTGACTCGGACTTGTCTGACCAACCGGTGTTCAAAGTCACCCTTGCCATCATGGTCCACAAGGAACCCGCCTTAACCCTCTTCAGTTCGGGTCCTGCATGGTTAAACCGGGTCAACCGTGTAATTAGACTGGGTTTAAAAAGTAGGATATCACAACTTGAGTGTGTGTCAACTGATAGGATATAAATATGACATTCAGGTGGCCAATAATATGGAAGCCTTGGAGGCAGACAACATAATCTACCAAATCACAGTATTTACAATGATTCTTGATAGGGTAAGTTACGCGTGCAAGGATTGATTTGTTCCAATTCACTTTCAAGATATGAGAGAATCTTAATTGTGAGAAAACCATTGTCTATTTTCGCCAACTGAAATTCAATAGTTTTATTTAATGTTTATGCATTTGATCATATCTTATACATTTTCTAAATCTTTGTGAGATGACAACCTCAATCAACTCTACCCTATCAATTCTAATCAATGACTACAAACTGAAAGGACCCCATTATATTGACTAGAATCGGAGTACCGTGTTACTCCTAATGGCAGAACGTCTGTCTATAGTTTTTGAGTAAGCTCCCGAAAAACCCATCGGTGATGACTATGATCAGCAGAAGGCCTATGAGTACTTTCACTTAATGGATTCCATAGGCCTTCTAAGGCCATGCTTTACATTCTTGGATTAGTTGACAAATCGATTACTGACTCTTGTAGACACCTAATTTTGTCACCCACCTTGATTGTGATGACATATAGGGAACTATCTAGATTTGTGCATCACATCAAAAGGGAATCTAGGCCTTTGGTGACATCTAAATGATGGTAGTGACTCGAGAATCAGCCTTAAACCCTAGTTTAATCCCTAACCCGATAATAAGTTGATTTTGAAGGAGAACGAAGGGCCAAACCCAGATCTGGTATCAGAGCCGGGTGGACCGGGGGAAGAGTGACAGTTGCGTGTCTATCTAGGCGAACCCTCATTTAGTCCCACATCGCTCATGGATCCCCGTCCGCGGTCTTATATTAGTCCCTGGACGCCTTCTCTAGATAAGCCAGTTTTGAAGGAGAACGAAGGGCCAATTAGCTAAAAACCCTAATCCGTTCCCTAATTCAATCTTGAACCTGATAGTGGCCTGAATCAGCTTAAAACCTTAATACAACCTAAAACCCTAATCCGTTCCCGGGCTAATTTTGGACCTGATCTTGTGGCACCTGATACTAGCATGTTATACATTGATGAATTGATTTTAATTACTCCCCAATGGTGCGGGAGCAACATGAAAAAGGATTGTCCAAAAAACTCCTAGTTGGCAAAAAGGTAAAAGTAACCTCTTTGCTATTCTTGATTTTTAGGAGTGAATAAGGAGCTCAAAACTCACGCTATTGGATAGTCCTCGGAAAGATGATTTCGACGATATATCGCATGCAAAAATCAGACCATCAGACTCCTGGAATGGCTCACAAAAGTCAAAACAGAATCGATTGACCCGATTCGGACCTAGTTTTTTCCAGGCCCACCATTTTTTGGTGGGCCCACCAGATCTACCCATGGACCTGCTAGTGTCCCCACTGACCACTAAAATTATACCAAAAAAAGAATTTTAAAAAAAATCTTTTTTTTTTTTTTACTAAAAAAGGGTTTTTTTAGGAACTTTAGTGACGGGTTAGCCAACCTTTGACAAACCCGCCAATTTTTAAATAAAAATGGTATTAAGTTGGTGTTTAAAACGTGGGGAAAATCATTTTTGTAAGGAATTTTGGTCATGCCCGTGAGAACCTTGAGAACCTGCCATTTTTGGATGGCAGGACCATGGCTATTTTGAACACACTCGTAAGATGGGAGGGATTGAAACCTATTAATAGTGTTTTCCTCTCCACGAAAAGAGACACGGCCAAAAGGAGAAGAAAAAAGGCCAAAAAATAAGAAAGAGAGACTATAAGGAGAGAAAGGGAGAAAAAGAGTGAGGAAATAAGAGAGAGAAGAGAGAAGAAAGTAGGGAAGAGTGGGGTGAGGAAATTCCTCCAGCTCCCACCCTTAAGGAGCGCACCAGAGCCTGAAGAGCTACTAGAGGCCTAGATTTCCTGAAGGAGAGATACAAGCAGCCGAGTTTAGTCCTGTCTGAGTCAGGGATCTCCATCAGAGTAGTCGAAGCATCAGCCAGGGTCTGTCTGCTTTTGACCCGGAACAGGGGTCAAGGTCAGGTATAATTTCTTAACTGAGTATCCATAATTTAGATTCTTCATTTAAATAGCATGTGTATGGTAGTATAAATTCAATACATAGTCATGCATGTGGGTTAGGACATAAAAAGAGGAATATTCAAAAATCAGAATCTAATAAGAAGACTGGTTCAATCTAGTGAAGTTGGTGCCTAACACTTTCCCAACTTTATAACCTGACACTTACCCTAATCTCTGTACCAGACTGAGTCAATCTTGGGTCCATCCCTATAGATCGGACCCATATCCTGGGTCCTAGGCCCTAACCCTAGGTGATGACTCCAAATGTTTATTATTTTTATTTTTAGAAGATACGCAAGGCAAATAGCCCTCGTAAAATAGGCCACCCGCGTGTCTTCCAGTAAGGATGCTGTGATGCGACAACCCGCAAATACGAGGCACGTTGACCCCCGACCAAGGATTAAAGTATCGGTATCGGTCGGCCAAAATTAAGATACGTATCGGAGAGTATCGTATCGTATCGGAGATACACTAAGATACGTTAAAGATACACACATAAATGGATAGGAAACATTTTTTTAAACACTTTTGCATAAAGAGTTTGTTAAAAAAAGCTATTGATAATATGTATTATGCATAAACACTAAATTGAGGGTATCGTACTAGGAATTCAAGGTTTATAGTTGTCCCATAAATGTAAAATCCTTGTTCCCAACCTTGATTTCCACTTTAGTTAGAGAGAAATATGGCTGACAGCAACTTTGGAACAAAAACCCTTCAAAAAATCATGTTTTTCTGAAAAATTACCCATCTTGGCCATTATATGACCATAGCGCACTGTATCGGTATATACCGATACTCACCGATACGTATTGATACTCACCGATACATACCGATATATATCGATATTCACCGATACGTGCCAATATATACCGATTCGTACCGATCGATACATACCGATACTCACCGATACGTACCAATACATACCGAAACGTATATTTTACCTCAATTTTATAATTTTCATAGTCGTATCGAGGCATATCGTATCGTATCGATGTGTATTGGTAGTGTATTGATGCATATCGGTATATATTGTAGGATATATATCGATACGAAAGGATTTTAAAAATTTCATGTATCGTATCGATGTGTATCGTATCGGTAGACTAAATTTAAGATACGTATCGGAGGGTATCGTATCGGTATCGTAGATACTTAAAACCATGCCCCCGACAGTGGTACCTCCACTTGGGACTGCCAAACTTCCAATGTTAGATGCTACCATTAAATGCAAGAATATTCCCTTAATGTATTTGTATAAAAACATGTTTGGTTAACCCAGGTTTGTAACTGTATACGCTAACCACATCAGGCATTGTGCTCGAAGTGAAATCATGTGATGAGGACACTCCTTGTCATGCTCGCACCCTCGGAGAGGTCAGTGCATGATATACTAAGTATTCTGAGATCACATGATACCTGCTTCCTGTACAAGAATGCTTAAAGCACAACCGTGTGATGATGATGACCATTATCGTTCCTGCACCCTCGAGGAGGTCTGTGCACCTTATGGCATTTTGAGATCGTACGATAGTATTTTTTGCATTACATTTTCGCACACATTCACAGCACGGATCCATTCACCCCCGAGGCCAATTACTTAACCTCGTGTGTAGTCACATGGGCAAGGACACTACCCCCCTTGTTACCATACCTTCGGGTGTATCAAAAAGATCACGTACCTTGAGTATATAGACCCTATCAAGGAAGCCTATTCTGTCTTATTGCATTCACTACATCCTCGCATCATGTAGGAAATAGATGAGAAACCCCTAGGAATGCCACAAGCTAACTGATTAGGTTTGTTTAAGATCTGGGTTAGGGTGTTCTTACGATGTATTCGAGTTGTCATGGATATGCTATGATACCCTACTTTTTAAATTCGGTCTAATTACACGGTTGACCTGGTTTAACCATGCAGAACCCGAACTAGAGAGGGTTAAGGCTGGTTCCTTATGGACCATGATGGCAAGGGTGACTTTGAACACAGGTTGGCCAGACAAGTTCGAGTCAGTGCCAGAGGAGACGGGTGTACCCAAGTCGTGCACATGCATGTATAATAAGGCCATGTATGGATAATGCCGGTATGTAGTCGTATCCTAAAGCGCATACATATAATATACCCTGTGCCGAGAGTGAGATACATACCGAGAGTCGAATTCCATCAAAATCCCACTGTTGGCCAACTTTCAGCCCTCAGGTGGGCGGTCATAGATGGGCGCATCCCCCCACCTGAGCGACCCACCCATGTGGTTACTAGTGGTTTTAAAAAGTATAAATAGTACTATTGTGTTTTTCATTTTCTCATTTATTACACTAAAGAGTTGGTGAGAAGAGTAAAGAGGAGAGAGAAAAGAAGGGAGAAAAAGAGAACGGGGAGGAAGAAAGGGGAAGGAAGAGGAAGAAGAAATGAATTTAAGCAGCACCAAGGGTTGATCTTCCCATTCTGACGCCGGAAGAGTGATCCCCAACACGAGATCTACGATTGGAGGTGAGCAAAGGCTATGTTTCTTAAACTTTCACTAAACCCAAGTAAAACCCTTGATTTGGGGAGAGTTTCTTGAGATCTTGTAAATCCCACTTGAGATGATGAATCTAAAGTTTAATAGATGGTTTATATGTTGATTTTGAAGGATTTGAAGAAGTGTTTACAAGGCTGAGAAGCATTGGTGATTTCTTGAGCTAAGAAGTGATTTTGGCGTTTTGAACGAAGTTCTTGAGCAAAGAAGGTAGGATGGCTTTTCAATCCTTAAATCTAACTTAGATCTAGGTTAGAATCATCTTATAAGACCTTGAATGTGTGAAAAATGGGATTGGAGAAGCCTCATTTGGTTCCCCAAAGGTTGGAGAAAGTTTCAAGGAAAAATGTATTTTTCAGCCCTCATAGGTGGGTTGAGATTGGTGGGTCGAACGGCCCGCCTGAGGGCGCTCGCCTAAGAGGGTAGGCCCTCGGTCCCCACTGGTGGGCCGATCGATGGGCTGACCTACCCACTTGAGAGGGTCAACCCTCGGTCCCCAACGACAGGCCAATCAGTGGGCCACCCCGCCCACCAGAGAAGACCGGTGGGCCGTGACAGGTGGGCTGTCCGACCCACTTGAGAGGCCCCCAACGTGATTTTTGTGTCCGAATGGACCCAAAACGGACGTGCAACCTTCTTTTATGATTCTAAACATGATTTAACTATCGAATCTTATTGGTTTTGACCCCAAAGTGGTGAAATGCTAACCCCATTCACTTATGATAGGTTCACCAAGATTTACGTTTTTCGCACCGGATCTCACCCGTACCGGACGTGAGTCTTTGTACACAACAAGTAAGTGGGGAGAGGACGTTTTCTTTTACTTTAAGGCTTGTTTGGCATCATTCAATTGTATCTAAACCAACCATGTCATCATGCAAATTATGTGTAGCTTAGCCATCCTCACATGATTATGACATGTGTGTTGTGTTTACTATCTCAATGCTAAATGATTGATGTGCTTATGTGATGAATGATGGAATCATTGTGCATGATGCATTATTAAACTAGATGCCGTAGTCGACTTGGAAATGAGTGCATTGGTGGCCCGTGGAATGGGACACGGTGACACTTTACAATCGTACTATGTCATACAGGAGCATGTGGTTTAGGATTATCATCTTCCCGTGCTATGACCCTTCCCAACAGGGGTTGAGGTGTTGGGTTATCACTTGGGAGGAAGCAGTGGTCGCGGGTGTTGGGTCACTGTGGCGGTTAGACATACTCCCGGCTGGTCATTAGGACAGTCGGCAACCTCAGTGGTATATTTAAGAGGGCCAATCGTACTACTTTTAAATTGCTGGAGTCACCACCTTTACTTTCTGTCATTTACTTTTATGTTGAGAGCCGGTAGTCGGCATGCTTTACTTTTTTGAGTACTCACGGTGGGCCTTCTCTGACAACCCTATGGGCGTATCGCGGGATGGAGTTCTCTGCTCATACTCAAAAAATACGTGCACTGTGGTTGTAGTAGCACTAAACCAAAGAATTAGTAATGTTTAGGTGGATGAGGTTTAAAATGAATTGCATAGCATGTAGTGCATATGGATGTGATTGTTGTGCAGATTGTTGTGTGGTCCTTTTTTTCACTTACTGGGCTAGTGAGCTCATCCCACGTGTACACCTCTTTTAGATGATTTTGCAGGTCACCCACCTGAAGATCAAGGGTCGGGTCCCACAGTTGAGTTCCCCGATGAGGATTGGTGGGTCCCCGAGGAATATGAGCACGATACGGATTGCACGTGCAAGGGCTGTGCTGCGGGACCGTAGTATTGACGCCGTACAGAGTTTCACTTTTTGATTCTTTTGATGACCCCTTTTTGTGTACTTGATACGTGAATTATTATTCTTTTTGTATAAATATCATGCCTGCGGGCCCACATGTATTTATTTATATGCTACAATTTGGGTATCAAGTATATTGGGAGTATTTACAGGTAAATTAAGTCTTCTGCTGAACTTTTGAATGCTTATCTTAGATGTGTGTACACTGTGGTTGGGTACTGTATCAGATGATCCTGGCAGGGTTGGGTTAACCAGAGCTAACCCGGTCACCGGTCCTGTTCTATGAGAACGGTTCTTTGACAACGGTGGTATCAGAGCGGTGATGCTTTATCCACTCACAGCATACCATTTAGACCCCATAGAATCTATAATAGGAAATGGGATTGGGTAAATGTAAAAACTTTAAAGAGTTAAAAGCCAAAAAAAAAAAAATGGTTGCATTTAATTATTGCATTTCATGGCATGCATTAGAGAAGGTTTACTTGAAATAAATAAAGGATTTGTTATTTGATTTCATAACCCATCGAGTACGAATTTAACGAAATTTCGGCAGCATAACGACGCTAAAACAAGATTTCCCAAATTTTTCACACACAATCACCTGATAGACAACATATATATATACCAATAGGCATAATTGATAAAGGCTAACTAATGATGCTACAACTAAATTACAATAAGTTATCAAGCATACAAAACTAACCACAAGTCACCAACAAAACATAACACCCCACAAGCAAGTCCAATTACAGAGAAAAGTACAACAAAAAAAATATAATAATACAAACAAAATAGAGACAAGTAAAAAGCTGATTTAGACGGGCGAGCTAAGTCCTCAGAGACCCTCGTCATCGTCTAACTCTACTACTCCATCCTTCTTAGGCATCGATCTAACATTGAGCCGACGATCATAGTAATCAAACCTTGAGTTCACTAGTTGTACATCCCTCCAGAGTCGGAAAAAATCCGTTGAAATAGCGTTGGCCGTTGTGTCCAAATCCTCGCCCAATCTTAGGAAGGAACTCTCTAATGTAGCCTGCCTTTCTAAGATGTTTTCCTCTCTGGTAGCACTCTCATCTAGTCTTCTCAGAAGCTGATCTTGCCCATCTTTCAAGGCCCTTATAGTAGCCATCATACTCTTAAAGTCAAAGGAACCACTCTCAGGTGGTGGGGCTCTATGCTGTGCGCCTGTAGCCCTCGCAAAGTCAGGATCAACGTCTCTCGAATCAAGAGGCTCCTCCTCGAGGATATCCTCGTCTAGAAAGTCCTCCTCCTCGAATTGAGGAACATAATCCTCATCCTCCTCACTAATTTCCTCCTCCATGGGGACATCCTCCCTTTGGGCATTCCTCCTGTCCCTGCCTCTTTGAGCTGATGCTCTCTGAGGTACATGCATAAGAGCTTGGAGTCCCATCCTTTGTAGGTTTCCCCTGTCAAATCTATCCGTTGGAGTCTTTCCCTCCTCATTATCAAATTCACCCCAAAGAACTCAAAGATCCTGGTGAGGATCCTACCATATGGGAAGCCTCCGTCCTCAAGGTGTGTGGTATGATGCTCCATAGTCTTAAGTATAATGTAGGGCAAGCATAAGTGCTCGGCACTCCCTCCAAGGCCTTATAGATGCAGAAGGCTATGTAGGCCGCTATGAAGCCTACTTGGTTCTGGTGACCTCCTCTAGGGAGTAAGTTAAACTGAACCAAGCGAGCAAATACATGAACCTCCGGGTAAAATGTCGTCTCGAAATTCGGACGCTCCTTGTTGCCACAAATGGTCTCGTAAATGTGGTCCTGCGTCTCCAAACTTAAGGACGGGCCCACAGGCTTACTCCTTGGGGGACTGTAGAATTGATGCCCAACTGACGAAATATCTAAAATACTAGTAGAAAGGTCCTCTTCTCCGCTCTTCAAGCGGTAAAGTTGTTGGAAAGTGCAGGGTTACTTAGCATCGGTACTTGATGTGGATGCAAAGGTTACACCTCTAGAAGAGGTAAAGGTGGTTAAAGAATTTCTTGACGTCTTTTCAGATGATCTGATGCATCTACCGCCTGATAGAGAGTTAGAATTTGCCATAGAATTGGTTCCTGGAGCAACTCCAGTGTCTAAAGCTCCATACAGGATGGCACCAGCCGAATTGAAGGAGTTACAAATGCAGTTGCAAGAATTATTGGAGAAGGGGTTTATTTGCCCAAGTGTTTCACCTTGGGGTGCCCCAGTATTGTTTGTCAAGAAGAAGGATGGCAGCTTGCGTATGTGCATCGATTACAGGGAACTGAATAAGCTAACCACTAAGAACCGGTATCCATTGCCACGCATTGATGATTTGTTTGACCAACTACAAGGTGCAAAGGTATTTTCAAAGATAGACCTTAGATCAGGCTATTATCAGCTCAAGATGAAGAGCGGCGACATACCCAAGATAGCTTTCAGGACTCAGTATGGTCACTATGAGTTCCTAGTGTTATCTTTTGGGTTAACCAATGCACCGGTAGCATTCATAGATTTAATGAATCGAGTATTTCACGATGTCCTCGATAAATGGGTAATTATTTTTATTGATGACATCTTGATCTACTCTAAGACAGAAGAGGAGCACACTCAACACCTGAGGATGGTGTTACAGAGGCTGAGAGAACAATAATTGTTTGCTAAATATAGTAAATGTGAATTTTGGCTAGAGCAAGTTGGATTCTTGGGACACGTAGTGTCTGAGGCCGAAATCGAGGTGGATCGTGATAAGGTGAAAGCAGTAATAGAGTGGGAAAGCCCTAAGAATGTTGCTGAAATTAGAAGTTTATTGGGTTTGGCTGGATACTACCAGTGCTTCATCGAGAATTTTGCTCGGATCTCAACACCAATGACTAAGTTAACCAAAAAGGGTGTGAAATTTGAATGGGTAGAGGAATGTGAGAAGAGTTTTTAGGAATTGAAGAAAAGGTTGGTGTCGGCCCCTGTGTTGACCAACCCTGAAGGCACAGGTGGAATGATAGTCTACACTGACGCTTCTAAGGTTGGGTTGGGTTGTGTTCTCATGCAACGCGGTAAGGTGATAGCGTATGCATCCCGAAAACTAAAGGAATATGAGAAGAACTACCCCACTCATGACTTGGAACTAGCCGCAGTTATTTTTTCCCTAAAGATTTGGCGACATTATTTGTATGGGGAGAAGTGCGAGATATACAGTGATCACAAAAGCCTTAAATACTTTTTCACCCAAAAAGATTTGACCATGAGGCAGAGGAGATGGCTTGAGCTCATGAAGGATTACGAATGCAACATTCAGTATCATCATGGCAAGGCTAATGTAGTGGCAGATACGTTGAGTCGGAAGGCACAGACTGTGTCACTCTCATACATAGCAGTCAGCCCACCACTCGTACAAGAGGCGACGCTAATGGATGAAACCCTCTTATATGAAGGAGCAACCTTAGAGCTTGAACATCAACTAGAAAACCTTAAATGGTTGACTGTATCCCTAGCGGCTCTACAGGTGCATCTGTCTATTAGGCAAGAGGTGATAATGAAACAACCTTTGGATCCTGAATTGCAGCGGATCAGAGTTAAGATTCAAGATCAAACAATGAACAACCCTGATTTCATTTTAGCTAGCGATGGGGCGTTATTGTTTCGAGGTAGACTGTGTGCCCGATGATTTGGAGATACAAGACAAGATAGTGCGGGAAGCACATAGCTCCGAGTACTCACTCCACCCAGGGAGTACAAAGATGTATAAGAACCTTAAACAAAATTACTAGTGGCCAAGCATGAGAATCACAATAGCCCTGTATGTGGCAACTTGTCTTACATGCCAAAAGGTAAAAGCTGAGAGACAATGACCTTGTGGTACTCTTCAGCCACTCCTAGTACCAGACTGGAAGTGGGATAGGATTACAATGGACTTTGTCATTGGACTACCATGCACACCTAAGGGGATGGATGCGATATGGGTGATAGTTGATCGGCTTACTAAGACTGCTCATTTCATTCCCATCAAGACCAAGTTCTCTATGGCCAAGTTAGCACAACTTTATATGGTTAGCATAGTGCGCTTGCATGGAGTGCCAGTGAGCATTGTGTCAGATAGGGACCCAAGGTTCACTTCCAGATTTTGGAAAAGCTTCCAGCATGCTTTGGGATCACAATTGAATTTGAGTACTGCTTTCCACCCACAGACTGATAGTCAGTCGGAGCGAACCATATAGCTATTAGAAGACATGCTCAGGGCATGTGCAATGGAAATGTGTGGTAGTTGGGAAGAATATATACCCCTTATGAAGTTTGCCTATAACAATAGCTATCAAGCTACAATTGGGATGGCTCCATATGAGGCATTATATAGTAGGAAGTGTAGAACTCCTATGTATTGGAATGAGGTAGGTGAACGCCGAATGTTAGGACTTGAAATGATACAAATGACTTGTGACAAGGTCGATGTTATTCGAAAAAGGATTAAGGCAGCTCAGTCACGTCAAAAGAGCTATGCAGACAACCGCATGAAAGACATTGAGTTTCAAGCAGGAGAAAAGGTGTTTCTCAAGATTTCTCCTACAAAAGGGTTACAAAGATTCCATAGAAAGGGTAAGTTGAGCCCGAGATACATTGGCCCATTTGAGATTTTAACTCGGGTTGGCTCAGTAGCCTACATGCTTGCTCTACCACCTTCTCTCGGGAATGTTCATAATGTATTCCATGTATCCATGTTGAAGCGATATATTCATGATCCATCGCATGTATTGCCCATGGAACCAGAATATCTAGAAGCTGATATGACCTATACAGAATAGCCAGCTGAAATTTGGACCGAAAATTGAAAACCCTCCGCAACCGCTCCATTTCCTTCGTAAAGGTGAGATGGGTTAATCATTCACTTGAAGAAGCATCTTGGGAGAAAGATGATGAAATCCAAGCCAAGTACCCTCATATTTTCGAACAACCAGGTACGCCAATTTCGAGGACGAAATTTTCAGAAAGGGGGGGTAAATGTGATACCCTACTTTTTAAACCCGGTCTAATTACACGGTTGATCCGGTTTAACCATGCAGGATCCGAACCAGAGAGGGTTAAGGCGGGTTCCTTATGGACCATGATGGCAAGGGTGACTTCGAACACAGGTTGGCCAGACAAGTCCGAGTCAGTGCAAGAGGAGACGGGTGTACCCAAGCCGTGCACATGCACATATCATAAGGCCATGTACAGATAATGCCAGTATGTAGCCGTATCCTAAAGCGCATATGTATAATATACCCTGTGCCGAGAGTGAGATACATACCTAGAGTCGAATTCCATTAAAATCCCACTATTGGTCAACTTTCGGCCTTCAGGTGGGCGGTCACAGGTGGGCGCATCTGCCCACCTGAGCGATCCACCCATGTGGTTACTAGTGGTTTTAAAAAGTATAAATAGTATTATTGTGTTTTTCATTTTCTCATTTATTACACTAAAGAGTTGGTGAGAAGAGTAAAGAGGAGAGAGAAAAGAAGGGAGAAAAAGAGAATGGGGAAGAAGAAAGGGGAAAGAAGAAAAAGATGAAATGGATTTAAGCGGCGCCAAGGGTTGATCTTCCCATTCCGACGCCGGAAGAGTGATTCCCAACACGAGATCTACGATTGGAGGTGAGCAAAGGCTATGTTTCTTAAACTTTCACCAAACCCAAGTAAAACCCTTGATTTGGGGAGAGTTTCTTGAGATCTTGTAAATCCCACTTGGGATGATGAATCTAAGGTTTAATAGATGGTTTATGTGTTGATTTTGAAGGATTTGAAGAAGTGTTTACAAGGTTGGAGAACCATTGGTGATTTCTTGAGCTAAGAAGTGATTTTGGGGTTTTGAACGAAGTTCTTGAGCAAAGAAGGTAAGATGGCTTCTCAATCCTTAAATCTAACTTAGATCTAGGTTAGAATCATCTTATAAGACCTTGAATGTGTGGAAAATGGGATTAGAGAAGCCCCATTTGGTTCCCCAAAGGTTGGGAAAAGTTTTAGGGAAAAAGGTATTTTTCTGCCCTCACAGGTGGGCTGAGACCGGTGGGCCAAACGGCTTTCCTGAGGGCGCCTGCTTGAGAGGGTAGGCCCTCGGTCCCCATCAATGGGCAGATCGGTGGGCCGATCGACGGGCCGACCTACCCGCCGATCATGACCGGTGGGCCGACCGAAGGGCCGACCGGTGGGCTGACCTACTGCCTGAGAGGGCTGACCCTCGGTCTCCACCGGTGGGCCAATAGGTGGGTGGACCCGTCCACCTGAGAAGACCGGTGGGCCGTGACAGGTGGGCTGTTTGACCCACCCGAGAGGCCCCTAACGTAATTTTTGTGTCTGAATGGACCCAAAACGGACGTGCAACCTTCTTTTATGATTCTAAACATGATTTAACCATCGAATATTGTTATTTTTTACCCCAAAGTGGTGAAATACTAACCCTATTCACTTATGATAGGTTTACCAAAATTTACGTTTCTCACGCCGGATCTCACCCGTATCGGGCGTGAGTCTTTGTACACAACAAGTAAGTGGGGAGATGATGTTTTCTTTTACTTTAAGGCTTGTTTGACATCATTCAATTGTATCTAGACTAGCCATGTCATCATGCAAATTATGTGTAGCTTAGTCATCCTCACATGATTATGACATGTGTGTTGTGTTTACTATTTCAATGCTAAATGATCAATGTGCTTATGAGATGAATGATGGAATCATTATGCATGATGCATTATTAGACTAGATGCCATAGTCGGCTTGGAAACGAGTGCATTGGTGGCCCGTAGAATGGGACTCTGTGGCACTATACAATCGTACTATGTCATATAGGAGCATGCGGTTTAGGATTATTATCTTCCCGTGCTACGACCCTTCCCAACAAGGGTTGATGTGTTGGGTTATCACTTGGGGGGAAGCAGTGGTCGTGGGTGTCGGGTCACTGTGGCGGTTAGACATACGCCCGACTGGTCATTAGGACAGTCGGCAACCTTAGTGGTATATTCAAGAGGGCCAATCGTACTGCTTTTAAATTGCTGGAGTCAGCACATTTACTTTCTGTCATTTACTTTTATGTTGAGAGCCGGTAGTCGGCATGCTTTACTTTTTTGAGTATTCATGGTGGGCCTTCTCCGACAGCCCTATGGGCGTATTGCATGATGGAGTTCGCGGCTCGTACCCAGAGTATACGCGCACTGTGGTTGTAGTAGCACTAAACCAAAGACTTAGTAATGTTTAGGTGGATGAGGTTTAAAATGAATTACATAGCATGTAGTGCATATGGATGTGATTGTTGTGCGGATTGTTGTGTGGTCCTTCTTTTCACTTATTGGGCTAGTGAGCTCATCCCGTGTGTACACCTCTTTTAGATGATTTCGCAGATCACCCGCCTGAAGATCAAGGGTCGGGTCCCACAGTTGAGTTCCCCAATGAGGATTAGTGGGTCCCCGAGGAATATGAGCACGGTACGGATTGCACATGCGAGGGCTATGCTGCGGGACCGCAGTATTGACGCCGTACAAAGTTTCACTTTTTGATTCTTTTGATGACCCCTTTTTGTGTACTTGATACGTGAATTGTTATTCTTTTTGTGTAAATATCATGCTTGCGGGTCCACATGTATTTATCTATATGCTACAATTTGGGTATCAAGTATATTGGGAGTATTTACAGGTAAATTAAGTCTTCCGCTGAACTTTTGAATATTTATCTTAGATACGTGTATGCTGTGGTTGGGTACTGTATCAGATGATCCTGGCAGGGTTGGGTTAACCGGAGTTAACCCAGTCACCAATTCGGTTCTGTGAGAACGGTTCTATGACATATACTCTCTCAAGTGGGTTGTCGGTTAAAATATTTTTCCCTAAAAATAGGGAATGACACCTCGATGGTCCAGTATATATGATGCTGGGGCAATTCTCGTCAAGTCATACATGATGTTGAATCATTAAGGAGGTGCATCCCACGAGTGTCTAAAGGGAAAAGAATCATCAGGTGGAGTAAATAATGGAGAGCAGAACCCAACAGCATAGAATACCTCATAAGACCATTTTTTGCCAAGATCACCATATTTGTACTAATAACCTTGCATGAAACACTTGTTTGCAAACAATAAAAATAAATAACTCTAAAGCCAAACTTTCTTTGTGGATCAGGCACGATTCCAAGCCCAACAGATCCCCCGTCATTTGTGTGGAGTCGTAAGGGTAGTTTGTTGACTTGCCTAAGTCCAATATCACCTTGGTCAGATAGTCCTTCATCAGATAGTCAAAGCCCAGTCAGGATGAAGCTTTTACTAGGGACCCAGTCAATGGTAATGCACCTGAGCCAGCATGGGCTCATCTCTTAGAAGCTATACAGGCTGAGATGGTCGAATTTAAGAAGAACTTGGAACAAATCCTATAGGAGATTAGGAACCCATCCAGGGTGGATCCCATCCCCAATCAAAATGAGAATGTAGCTCGAAACCCAACAAGTGTGGATCTTATTTCAGGAGAACCAGAATGGCCCAAGGTAGCCACACCAAGAGGAACTTCCACAGTACCTAAGGCTCCACCTAGGTTTGTGATTGATAAGGAGGAGGAAGATTAGAAGGCATAATCCAGAGCACTAAGAGCCAAAAGGGGCAGGCTGTGGATCCCAATAAGATGAGTTTCTTTTCTGTGGTGTGGGTTCCGAGAATGGTCAGGAGACCCTAAGGCACATTTGAAAATTTTTGTGAGTATCGCCAAGTCATGCAACTCACAGATGAGCAAATGGGGTAGGAATTTGTGTTAACCTTATTAGGACTGGCCTTGAGGTGGCTAACACAATTGAAAACCGCGTAGACTCAGAATTGGGAACAATTGTGTATGTCTTTACCAAATGGTACTCTTACAATACAAAGGTTGATGTCTAGCGATGTGACTTGGAGACCTTGAGGCAACAACCAAAGGAAGGGTTTACAACATTTCTAATGAGGTTTCGGGACAAGGCTACTAAGATGGCGGATCACCCTTCTAAGGCAGAGCAAGTAGATACGTTGATTTAAAATCTCTCCAAACCCTATTATGAGGTCCTTTACTACCATAGGTACCCATGTCGAGAACAAGTTGTCGAGGGATGCCCAATATTAGGCAGTGCCTCAGGACTCAGGAATAAATGCAAGGTTTGGATGAGGCAAAGGCCCAAAGATGGGCATGGTGAATGCAGTTTAATAGCCAATACCATCAACAGCGGTGTCCAAATCACATCCATTTTCCATATAGGCAGATCTTACAACCCAAAGGGCCCTACAGTCCAAAGGGCCCTATGACCTAAAAGGCAGTTCACAGATTTGGGAATGTCGTTGGCCACAGTATATGAGAAGTTAAAGAAGCAAGGTCTCATAGGCATAGTTTCTCGCAGACCTATCAGCAATCCCCAACCGGCCTGATACAGAAAACATAAATATTGTGCTTACCATAACCACAAAGATTATACCACAGAACAATGCTTCAATTTACAGCATGCTATCCAGGATTTGGTAGATAATGGGACAATAGAAGTTAAAGTCAAATAGGCTCCCAATGTCACAACCAACCCCCTTCCAGAACACAGGGTAGGTAATACATTGGAAGGGGAGGAAGCTCAAGTGGATCCAACCAGGCTCATTTGTCCAAAGAAAAGAAAAGGTCTCATGGACTCCTAGGTTTACTGGAAGATCATAGGAAACATAGCATGGACCCTGAGAAGGAAAACTAAAAGAGCCATTGATGAAGAAGAATTGGGAGCCATGGGTCAACCACCACCTAGCCCTTTGCCACCTGAAGCTCCTATAGTCCTTACCCCTCCATCACCTATGCATTATTCCCTTTCACCACCACCGGAATCTCCATCATACCACCTAAGATCATATCCTCCATCACCTTTATATTATCCATTGTCTCCTTTAGAGTACACAACCTCTCACATTACATCCCCATCATATCATCCCACCTCATACACATCAATCCCCTCAGAGGACCTTGACTCCCGATCTACATATGGCCCAGAAATGGTGTATGATCCCCGCACTCAAGAGCTAGGATGGATGGATGGATGGTTATGATATGTTACCAGAGTCACCAGATTATACCTCATCAATCGGGTCAGTAAATCCTTTAAATAATGGAGAACCAGAGATGGATCCTACCCCATTGATACACCCTGTTGAGTCGAGAAAGGATTTTGCACCAGTAATTGAAGAGTTATGGCATTAGCAGTCGAGGAGAAAATTAAATAAGAGGCTTACTTGATT
This sequence comes from Macadamia integrifolia, assembly GCF_013358625.1. Taxonomy (NCBI): domain Eukaryota; kingdom Viridiplantae; phylum Streptophyta; class Magnoliopsida; order Proteales; family Proteaceae; genus Macadamia; species Macadamia integrifolia. The sequence goes on from NW_024870234.1 coordinate 162,612, forward strand.
CACATAATGAGTAACACAAAGGAGAGTCCGATTATGAGAAGCATAATGATTTCGCTGACACGATTAGTCACCCAGTGTATGCCATGGGTGGGGATGACCTGATGATGGATCCCACTGATGCCATCCACCTGCATTATCTATCTAGGTAGAGATAGAATTGTTGGACGAAGAGGAAGAGGAACAAGATGTTAATTCTAAAGTAGCTGAGGAAGAGTGAATAGTGGATATAATAGTGCTTTTGAGAACAATGGAAGATCACTTGAACGAGACAGACAAAATATTGGGTGACATGGCAATCAGTGAAGATTACTATGTTGAACAAGGGAAGTTCCTCCAGGAAGTAAAAGAGAATGACACATTGGAAGAGGCATTAGATATGAGACTCCAACTTCTCTTTAATATAGTGAAGAAGGTGTGAGCCTGAGCTCATGATATTTGTGAAGGACCTCGGCTTCCTGCCCCGGATAGCGGGAACTTGGAGAGCCAGTAGAAGAAGGCACTCCCATGGTTTGGATCATTACCAACACAGACAATGACAATGACAATGAGAATGATGGATATCTCACTGAAATCGTCATCAAAAAGCCTGTGAGTATAATGGAGACATGGAATGCAAAGGAATTCAAGAACAAATCATTGGCAGTGGAGCAACCCAAAGTAAATGGGGGCAATGGAGAAGCGTTTCAGTATAGAATCGGAGAATCCAATCCTGACGCAGCCTCAAGAAGGTGCAAGCTAACATTTCTATATGGAGCTTGTTGATGGCCTACCCTTAATGTAGAGAAACCATGCTCAAGTCCCTTACAAACGTACAAGTGGCTATTGAAATTGACCCAAAGTAGCTCTCACAAATAGTAGGGACAACCTATGTAGTACAATCATTGATGTTCTTTGAATCCGAGCTACCTAACTATGGGGTTAAACACAACCGAGCTTTGCATATAACTGTTGAGTGTCACGAAAAGGTTGTGCTGCAAGTCTTAATTGATAACGGGTCTCTGCCTTGAATGTTTTTCCATTAAGGTCAGCCTCAAGTATTTGTTTGAATATGGAGAAGATGAGATCGTCAAACCAAACTGTGTAGGCTTATGACAACACGGAAAGGTAAATTCTGGGAGTTCTCACAACTACTATGGTAATTGCCCCAATGAATTTTGATGTGGATTTTTAGGTGATAAATATCTTAGCTTCCTTTAATATGCTCCTAGGAAGGCCGTGTTGCACCAAGCCAAGGCGGTATCTTCCAGTTTGCATAAGAAAGTGAAGTTTTTGCATGAAGGAAAGGTGGTAACCGTGTTAGGAGATCTTGAATTGGTCAATATCCTAGCCAATATTGACAAGGGGGGGGGACAGGAAACGGTACATGTGCTTTCCTCACCAAAGGAACAACTGATGATGACCTAGTGGATTATGAGACCACCTAAAGTCCATCAGTGGGTTGGATGATGAAGAACATGTAGTACATCTCGGGGATGGGGCTAGGCAAATATCACTAAGGTGTGTCTAAGTTCCCCATTTTGGTTGAAGCCAAAGGAAAGGAAGGACTGGGATATTAAAGATTTGAGCAAGAAGCATACAAGAAGAAACCAATGGCAGCATATTACCCTACCCTCAGTGGATACTTTCTGAAGGAAGGAGAGGATTTTCTGTTCTAAGGAAATGCAAAGCCTTGGTTTGATGAAGTAGTGGCCTCTATTCAACCAAGATTTGAAATATTATTCCAAGATGAGTTTGATTGGGTGCATTATGAGTTAGATCAGCTTAATTTGCAAAGGAAGATGATGATATCATTGACATATTAGGCATCTTGATGATTGAAGATGAAGATTTCTCTTGATCCTACCATATTGATCCAATTTAGGAAGCCGATCAATCCTTGGATCCTCTTGAAGAGAGAATGGGAAAAGAAAGTGAAGCTGGTTTGGTACTTAAAACTGCCAGCAGACATGAAGAGATATATCTTCTCATTCTTTCAAGAGATGCATGCAAAAGAGTTGCATGAACTGAAGCTTGGACCATTCCGTAGGGAAAACATTTATGCCGAGAAAGAAGAGCTAGAAGATTGAGGGTTTGAGTGCATTCTGCCAGAACCAATTGTAACGGAACAATTAGAGACAATGGGCTGAAGTGTGACCAAAGGGCAGGGATGATTTCAAGAAGCGGCTTAGAGAAGCTGTGATTCATCAGCAATGGCCTGAGTGGCCTTAATCAAGTCATCTGTTGCGAATTTTGGCATAAGATACCCTGAGATTCGCCAGATCATTTTGGTGGCTGAAAAACTTCAAGAGGTCGAGAAAGTAGAAGTTGCTACAAAAGAAGAAGAGGGTCCGCTACCGCACCTGTTGATTCACAAAGCCAATGGGCCACTACTGAATTGGACCAGTGCCTGAGACAACTTTAAGTTCACTATCACCCAAGAGTCTACCGGTCCAAATATCACTAAAGAAAGCATCGAATCTATCTTTGATTCCATCATTGAGTCCTTTGATGTCATTTCTGTTCCTATGAATAATAAAATCAAGTTTACTCTGTCACTCCTCTTGAATATTAATGAAATTCCTGATTTTGAGTATGATTTGCCTCTATTTTCTTATGATGATCTTAATGAATATAAAAATTTAATAAAATAGTGCAAGCCTAAAAAAGTCCAATCCATCCATGAGGATACTCGGGTCATTAATTTGGGAACGGACCAGTGCCCCCGAGAGGTTAAAATTAGTGCCACCCTAAAGGATGAAGAAGCAACACAAATGGTAAGTCTCCTCCAAAAATTAATGGAAGTTTTCACTTGGTCCTATGAAGACATGCCTGAGATTAATCCATGTATTATGCAACATCGCTTGCTGACATACCCTAGCAAAAAGTTGTCAAGCAGAAGCCTAGAAGAATGCGACCTGAATGGAGTGAGAAAATCAAAGAGGAAGTGATGAAGTAGCAGAATGCAGGTTTCCTACAAGTTGTAGAATACCCCTAATAGTTGGCTAATGTTGTTCTAGTCCCCAAGAAAGATGGGAAGGTACGGATGTATGTGGATTTTTGAGATCTACCCGGAAGACGATTTCTCGCTATTGCATAGTAATGTGCTTGTTGATAAAATGGAAAAACATGCCTTTGTTATCTTTTATGGATGGTTTCTCAGGGTACAATTAGATAAACAAGCAATATGAAGACAAGGAGAAAACGACTTTCACCAACCCATGGAGAACATATTGTTATAAGGTGATGCCATTTGGGTTGAAGAATGCTGGGGCAACCTATCAAAAAGTAGCCACTGTCATCCTCCACGACATGATGCACAAAGAAGTGGAGGTCTATGTTGATGACATGTTAGTGAAGTCTATGGATCGCCAAGGACATGTCTCTGCCTTGAGAAAATTCTTTAAGATGATAAAGAAGTATCAGCTGATGCTGAACCGCTAGAAGTGTGTATTTGGCGCAACGACTGAAACACTACAAGGATTCTTCGTAAGTGGAAGAGGCATTGAGGTTGACCCTGTTAAAATCAAGGAGATACAAGAAATGCCCACACCTCAGACAGAAAAGGAAATACGAGGATTGCTTGTTCGCATCTAGTAAATTAGACGGTTCATATCTCAGCTGACTACTATTTGTGAGCGGATCTTCAAACTACTGAAAAAAGACCAGCCTAAAGACTGGAATGATCGATGCCAGTAGGAATTTGACAAAATAAGGGAGTACTTGATAAACCCACCAGTGTTGGTACCACCCATTGTTGGAGAACCACTATTATTATACTTATCAATTTGAGAGAATTCCATGGGATCATTGTTGGCTCAGAAGGATAAGGAAAACAGAGCGGAGCAATCTATCTATTATTTGAGCAAGAAGTTTCTAGAATATGAAACACGGTACACACCTTAGGAAAAGACCTGTACTACATTGGTTTGGGCAACAAGAAGATTGAGGCATTATCTGGTGCCATATCTAATTCGGCTAATCTCAAGAATGGATCCAATTAAATATCTCTTTGAGAAGTTGGCATTGACGGAAAGGACAGCTCTATGGCTATTGTTGTTGTATGAGTTTGACATCATTTGCATCACTCAAAAGTCCATCAAGGGGCATACAGTAGCAGATCATCTAGCTGCTCACCCTACAGAAGACGAAAGAATATTGGACAATACTTTTCCGGATGAGGAAATAGCCATGGCTGAAGGAGAAGCCACTAGTGAATGGCTGTTGTACCTCGATGGGGCATCAAATTAAAAAGGATGCAGTGCGGGGATACTTCTGGTGACTCCCTCATCCTTCCTTCTCGACTTCCCTTGCACTAATAACATTACTGAGTATGAAGCATGTGCATTAGGACTAGAAATAGCATTGGCCAATTGGGTGAAAAGAATCAAAGTATATGGCAACTCGACCATTGTTATTTGCCAAACTCAAGGAAAGTGGAAGACCAGAGATGAAAAGCTGAAGCCATATCAAGGGCATTTAGAAGAGGTGATTAAGCACTTTGAGAAAATCTCTTTTGAATACTTTCAAAGGAATAATAACCGATTTGCGGATGCCCTCACCACATTAGCATCCATGGTGGAATGTAATCCCATGGCAAGGGTCTGACCATTTATGGTATAAGGAACAGATAAGCCCATATACCATGATGCTGTGAATGCTCTTACAGTGGATGGGAGGTCATGGTTCACCCATATAATTGATTATATCGGGGGAAGAAAGTATCCAGCTGAAGCCACAGAAAGGGAATAGAAGCTCTTGAGGAAATATGCTACCCAGTTTATCCTGCAAGAAGAGTTGCTATGTAAAAGGCCATATTATGGGATACAATTGCTATGTGTAGATGAAGAACATGCAAGAACCATCATGGAAGAATTTCATCAAGGCCTTTGTGGGCCTCATATGAATTCAAGAATGCTAGCGAAGAAGATTTTATGACTAGGTATTATTGGGATACAATGGAAGAGGATTGTGTGGATTTCATCAAGAAATGTCACAAATGTTAGATCTTTGCCAACATCATACACATTCCACCAATAGAATTGTACTCGCTCAGTTCTCCTTGGCCATTTTTCACTTGGGGCATCAACATCATAAGGAAGATCCATCCCAGGGCATCTAATGGACATGATTTTATTTTGGTAGCAATAGACTACTTCACCAAATGGGTAGAAGCACAGTCATATTCAGTGCTCATAGCCACCAAAGTGGCAAAGTTCATCCAAGAAAATATCATCTGCCAGTATAGAGTCCCATAAGAGTTGATATCGGATCAAGGAACTCATTTTTTAGGCAAGGCTGACAAAATTTGAGCAAAATTTGATATCGGGAGGCAGAGGTACACCACTTACCGACCACAGACTAATGAGGTAGTGGAGGTGGCCAACAAGAACATAAAGGTGATTATTCCGAAAATGGCAGAGATCCACAAGGATTAGGCCAACTAGTTGACATACTCCTTGGGCATACTGGACTTCCATAAGATCCTCCACAGTGGAAACCCCTTTCTCCTTCGAGTATGGAATAGTGGCAATACTACCCATAGAAATCTAGGTGCCATCACTCAAGGTACTCATTGATAGTTAGTTACCTGAAAGAGAATGGGTAAAATCCAAGCAAAATAAGCTCAATTTCCTAGATGAGAAGAGGATGAAAGAGTTGGACAACTTGAAGAAGTATCAGCAAAGGACGGCTAGGGCCTTCAACAAGCATGTGAAGCCTCGCCATATAAGGGAAGGAGAGCTGGTTCTCTGAGAATAGAGGGCTCCTATTTATGACCCAAGAGGAAAGTGAAAGTCGTAAGACTCATGGATCTTGATGGAGAAGAAGTACTGAGATTAGTCAATATGGATCAACTCAATAAACATTATGTTTAGGGTGAGGCACCCGAATTACGCTAACCTGATTCCTCACAAGGTAATAGGCAACTCGATGAATGCGAGTGCGGTCTAAATAACCTTAAAGAGAGAGAGAGAGAGAGAGAGAGAGAGAGAGAGAGAGAGAGAGAGAGAGAGAGAGAGAGAGAGAGAGAGAGAGAGAGAGAGAGAGGCAGAAGATTCCTGAATTAACGACTAAGAGTACCTATAAGATCATCTTTGTTTCAGTTCCCTAAGAATTGCCATTTGGCATTCGATCATCAGGTCACTTTTTTCCACCTGTGATCCTTTTGATCCTTTCTTGATTCCAACCTTGTCAAGAATTGCCAGTCGGCATTAGTTGTCAGGGCCAGTTCATTTCCCACCCTTAATAAGATAGTCTTGGTACAATGATTAAAGGTGATAGGAGTCTTGTTGAACCTTGGATGTGCGAGTATCACTAAAATTTGTTTCTAACCAATTGGGACAATTGTACGAAAAATCTACATGGGCTCTTGGGATGAAACATTATGGAAGTGGACATTGAAGAGGCAGCGAAGAACCAGATTTACTACAGTCTCTAAATATGTAGGTACTGAGAAGAATTGGATGCATAAAGTTACACCATGGGTTGCTACGGCAGGTATCCCAATACTGGGATGCAAAGCTCCATGTGTTAAGATTTAGAACAGTAGAAATGTGCCCGACTATAGAAGAGTTCAGAGCTTGCTTACTTTCCCCTCCCATGGGAAGGTTGTTCTGCCCCTCACTGAAGTCAGTTTACTTAAAGGAGATCTAGGATTTCCTTGGATGGAATAGGAAAGAAATGGTACAGTTTGTGAGTTATGGAAAGGTTGACATTCTGAAGGTATTAAGGGCATTCTCCATGACCCTATCACAAGACGAAGTTCATCGTAGGTATTGGGTCAATGCCGATCTTTTTTGCATGATAGTGCGGTACATCCTGTGCACACCGAGGCAAGTAGCACGTCCTGCCATTATTGAAGTTGTGAAATAGCTGAAGGAAGGGTGTGATTTACCCCCCCCCCATCTTGGCAAAATTGTTCCGGAGATTTGACGAGATGAGCTACAAAGGCAAGTTTGGGACAAATTATTACTCATGATGTCCAGCTATATTCCAACTTTGGTTGATGGAGCGGTTACTGCTATTAAAGCCTTTGGGAAGTGATCAGTTGAGGGTGAAACATTACCAAGATAAATGGGAGATACCAGGATTTGAAGACATAACTGGTTGGGCAAAGTACCTACAAGGGACTCAGGAAACAGTGAACTGGGATTGTTGTTGGTGGCCACGGGCCAACTATTTGATGAAGACCCTGGTTGTAACTACATTAGAATAATGAGCCTAAGTCACACTTCATTTTATCTCCCCTCATACATTGTGTGGCAATATCAGCTTTCCTAAGGAGAGCCTGAGATAAAAAATTTCTACCCACCACAGGAGTTGACGGTGCACATTGTTGATTTTCTTGTTAGGGTTTGGAAAATGTAAGAGGGAATGACCTCATGATTTGTATTGGAAAATTTTATATTGAACAAAGGTTGCATTAATTTGGTTCACTCTTACCTCAGTTCACACACAACCATATGGAATCAAAGGGCAAAGTCGTGCACTATACACAAAGATAATATGGCAATAAAAGTGTAATCTAATTAAATAACATCATTTTGCATGTTTCAACAACAAAAAGAGATAAAAACCAAAAAAGAGAAGAAAAGTTCAAATGAAATTTAAGTCTGTATGTAGATTTATGGGTAGGTCCAATGGCTGCCCATTATGTCCATCCTAGCCACCCTGTGCATCCTATACATACTCCTTCGTGTAAAGCTAAAGCTCCTCCTTAGAAAAGGAGGGATCCTCGTCAGTTCCCTGCTCTCAAAGTAAAATCTACTAGCTCCGAAGGCAGGCTCTCCACCTCCAAATACGAGGCCAGACCATCCACCTCTATAACTTGGGCAAACACCTTCATACTCAGGATCAGGCATCCCACCTCCGTAACCGGCATCGGGACCTCTACCACCAAATCTATGATCGAAATGGTGCTTCCACGCCTTGATATAAAAAATGTACATGTCCTTGTAACAAGACAACGTTAGAAAGAATCCATTTTCAGGAAGGATGAAATGTGAGAAGGTACCTGGTCCCGGATCTACTCAGTATGGCGATACAGACAAGGGTGAAGGCTCTGGATCATTGAGCGGCACTCAACATACTCAGAAGGAGAGACCTGTAACAGGAAAATATATGGGACATGCACAAGTACGGAAAGAAAGAAACATGATGACAAAGGAAAAGGACTTACACAGTCAAATGGGATGGGAGGCCCATTGCTTGCTAGCCACTGGCACCCTCGGCAACATAACCTGGATAGAAGGATCCCACACATTATGGTACGTCCACCCGAGAAAACCTGGGATAGAGGAAGATTGCTCGGCCATGTAGTGAACCAACCCGGCACTCATGTGGAGGAGCCCTCTGTAGAAGCACCCACCGACCTAGGGACGTTTTGGCCAGGGAAGATGATTGGCCTCTTATACTGGAAAAAGCAAATCATATTAGCTATTTATCAAATAACCAAAATAAGAGGGAGGAAGTTTAGGATCCCTGGAGGAACTCCTGATAATCCCGAGTCGGCTCTGTAAAATGATCTGCGGTCACATCAACCAAAGCCGCTTGGAACTCTTCTTCAGGAAGCATATGTCATGGTTATGCATAGACGTAGGAGGGTGACGAGGAAATAGCGGACCATCCTAGTGAACCATTGCTTGGCAACTCTCTCCCCAAGACACTAGGCTGAACCACTAGGACCTCGGAATAGGACATGGAGACTAGTGAGCAGCCTAGCCTAGTCCCGATGGGCTACAGAAGGGAAGGTCACTGACTAAAGGGTAGTCCAGTTCACCTGAAAAAATGAGGAGGCAGTACTGGAAAGAACATAAGAAATGCAATGCACAAAAAAGGAGAAAAAGAAGCAAGTACATCAATGATTCAGTTAAGGATATACTCCCTGAGGTGGCAATAGGAAAAGGGCCGTGGATAGTCCCACCTGCACCCCATTTCCAGGTAAGAGGAAAGGCGTTGCTGTCTACATCCACCAGAGGAGGAGAAAGAAAGTAAAGATTCTCATATGCCAAGGGCTATGAGGGGAAAACATTAGTCAAACTCAGGAGTAAGATAAAGCAAATAATGAAAAGCATGCCAAACCAATGGCTCTCACCTGAAGAATGTAGGAGGCCCCCTACAAGCTCGGGTCACCCAGGGCTAGATGGTCCATCATCCTCAAGAAATAGGTATAGGCAGCGCCACCCCAATCAAATCTCTGGATGTTTTGGAGATCACTGAAGTAGTAGGCAAGTTGGAGATCCACCCTGTCTGAAGGGTTACTGAACAAGCACCGGCTAGCCCAATAGAGATAGATGCTGCGGAGAAATTGATTCTTCTTCGATCGAGAGGAAGATGTAGTCACATTCTTTTTAGTCCAAAAATTATGAGTGACGATTGGCAGAAAGAAGAATGGTGGGCTTATCAAAGTCAATGCTCGTGAGTTTGAAGACAGTGGCTCTATCAAAAGAGGTGGACAAGGTGATGGGCTCGCCACCAAAGGGAAGACCAGTCAAAGCATAGAAGCTAAGAGGGGTGAACATTATTTCACCCACAGGGAGATGGAAAGTATGGGTGCTCAGCCACCATTGCTTAGCCAAGGACACAGGGGTGAAGGCATGGTCAGAATGGCATATTACGGATGGTCCGCTGCAAAATGGTTAACCCAAGATCCCACATTGTTTGGGTAACCATACTTCTGGTATATGGGCTCGGGTTGACCCTATCATAACGGGTAAGTGTTGCAGCATAAGCATCGGGAAGTAGATGGGTCAAGAGACATATGCAGGCACGCATGCATTAGCATACATGAATTTATTGCACTAACATGAACATATAGATTAGGCATTCATAAATAAGCATAACATGAAGCATACATGAGCATAACATGCATTCATATGATCTAAGAATGGCATAGCCCAAACATGAATTGACATAGAATAAGCATACATGGGCATACATGCATGGGCTTGCATGAGAATCTCAAGCATACATTGATAAATATGGCAAAAATACGGCATATCATAAGCAAACATGTCATTGGCATCTACATGTGAAATATTCTAAGAGTATACATGCATGAAATAAACAAAGAAAAAATAAGAAATAATAAAAAATAAATTGCTTACCCACTCCCCCCAAGCAAAGTTGCAGATGTGGTACCTGATCCCCTTAAGTGTTGACCCCAGATACCATGTGACAGCGTCACTCTTAGATGACGTCAGCCAACCTGCCGACGACTCTCCCACCACTTGTGTGCTTGCATGGCCCCATCAGAAACTTTTGAGAAACTTGAAAGAGCGGGAGGAGAGAGAAGAGAGCACCACGTCATATGTGGAGAAAAATGACAAAATTTGGAATAAAAAACTCGGAAGAGGGTGACCCCTATTTATAGGAGGACCCCAAATTACCTCATGGACCCGTGAAGGGAAAAAGAGGAA
>NW_024870234.1:173182-218175 GCF_013358625.1 Macadamia integrifolia
CCAGACACCCTTTTTGTCTAGGTGGTTTTCCAGTTTAATTTAGTTGATATGCCATTGGAAGGCCCAGATACTTGTGAGGGTAGCGATCATATTGGGGTAGGAGGTTGGCCTTATCTCTCCTCGATGCTCCTGCAGGCCCTGCGTCATCGTATCCTCGCTCGAAGACACATGGGGGGCCTATTTCACAGGGCTCTATAAGGGATTCAGATGTGGAGGTATATCCTCCCAAGGTGGGCGTTGATAATGGTCCACTAGTGGGGATTAGGATCATGTAAAAAGGGTTTGGAGTCACCACCTAGGATTATGGGCTTAGGACTCAGAGGTCGGCCCGATCCTTACGGAAAGGATCTAAAAATTGGTCTGGCCCAAAGAATAGGGTACATGTCAGGTTGTAAAATTGGGAAGGTGTTAGGCACCCAATCTACCTGGCTCAACCGGTTTTCTTACTAGATGCTTAAAAACAAACACTTTTCACTTTTATTTCTATACCACATTCATGAATTATTACATATAGACACTACCACAATGTAAATGAAAAAAGCTACATTATGCCAATTCTGTGAGTGATTATACCTGAGCTTGACACCTATTTCGGGTCAAGATGGGTGGGCCCCTTACTGAAATGGATGCAAATCGTCTCACGAGTTCTCCCGGCTCAGGGGTAGGTGACTTTGGCCTCTAACTTCCTTCTTTCAGAGATGCAGACTGTGGTGGTCCTTTGGATATTTGGATAGGGGTTCGGCTTGTATGGGCTAGTTCTTAGACTAAGACTTCGGCAAAGCTTCGGATAGGGAAGTGTGATTCTCGGGCTAAGACTTCGACAGAGCTTCGGCAGAGCTTCAGCTAGGGAAGGCTAATGAAGGGTTAAGGCTAGATCGGAACTTTGGCAGAGCTTCAGCTAGGGAAGGCTAATGAAGGGCTAAGACTGAGAGTGGAATTTTGGCTAAGGAAGACTAGTGAAGGACTAAGGCTTGAGCAGAACTTTGGCAGAGCTTCGATTAGGGAAGGCTAATGAAGGGCTAAAGTGTAAGCGGAACTTCGGCAGAGGTTCGGCTAGGGAAGGCTAATGAAGGGCTAAGGCTTAAGCAAAACTTCGACAGTGCTTCGGCTAGGGAAGGCTAATGAAGGGCCAAGACTAGCAAAGGCTAACTAGGTGAAGTGGCTAGGGGGACCAACTAGGGAAGTCTAGAAGGGGCCAACAATGTAACACCCCAAATCTCACCTCTTTACATTGACTGTGAACAGGCAAGAGTAGCTTCCCTTCCTAGCTTGGCTGGCAATAATGGAATGCTAGGAAGGGAAGGATGACCCAACATGTACCTGTGCCTCCTGCCAATAGTTTTGGAAGAGTCAGCAAGCAAAGTGGGCTAGCAAGTGTTTACTAACCCTTAAAATGGACTAGTAGTGATAGGGAGTACAATAGACCCAAAGGGGGGCAAATCTGGCTCAACCGACTAGAGAATTCTGGACATGACATGTCCATGAACAAAATGGCCAAAGTTGGCTGAAAATGGGTCCCACTTTTGGAATTGGACATGTGGACCTATTTACATGGGATTGACATGAATAAGTGAGTTAATTAATAAAATCATAAAACTAATTTAATTTTGAAATATAATTAGTTGTAAGTATGTAATTATATAAATACATATCATATTGTATAAGTATATATGTATAATATGGGTTAGTGGGGCTATAAAAGAGCCACCACCGACCCTCGTCTCACATAACCATATTTGGACAGCAAGAGAAAGAAAGAAGAAAGAAGAAAGAAGAAAGAAGAAAGAAGAAGAAGAAGAAGAAGAAGAAGAAGAAGAAGAAGAAGAAGAAGAGAAGAGAGGAGAAGAAGATTAGAGAGGAGACTGCTACTCTTAGGATCTGGTTAGAGGATTCAGCTACAAGGTAAGTCATTTACTCACCCATGTTAATCTGTGGTAAGAAGAATTTTTCAGAAAATTAGCAAGGGTATGAACAGATTTAGTTGTAAGGAAGAAATTCTGAAATTTCAGCAAGGAATTGATTTAAGGAGGTCTTGATGCTTACTGTTCTTTGATGATTTAACTGGAGGACCTTAAAAATTAGAAATTTATTGTAAGAACCATGGCCTATTGGGACTTGTGAGTGAGAATTCTCACTCAGATTCTTAAAGCAAAACTGATACATGTGGATTTAGAGGACTTTTACCTTAAATTCTATTTTAAGGTTGTAAGAGTTCATGCATGATGGTTGGGGTTGAATTTCTTACTTGCAAATGAATTTACGGAAGAATTTCATGCATGCAACCTTAGATTTAGGTTTGATTATGAAGTGCTTACTCTAATCCTTACCTGTGAATGAGATTATGGAAAAATGAGGTATGATTTCGGGGATTTCTGCTAAAATTGTATAATTAATCAAATTTATTAGTAGGTTAGTGAATTGATAACTAAAGTGATTGAAATTAAGTAATGTAACATTGTTCTGAAGGATCAGTACAGCAATAAGGCAACAGAGACCAGAATTGTGGAGAAAACCTCCAGGGAGAACAAGTAGAATTGAAATTCTGCAGAAAAGGCTTAACCGATGGGAGACATCTGGCCAGCCAATCGGGCCACGGTCTCCAATCAGTTAGGCTTCCAGAGACCATTTTGCCTTCAGACCTTGACAGCAAAGTGTGGGCTTGAGAGGGGATCTGTAGGGCTTATAGGGGTATATAAAGTGACTCAAATTGAGATGTAAATTAACTCAAGTTTATTTTAATATATATATATATATATATAATTTTTATTTTAGGAGTTCTAGTTAACTGTGAAGGAACAAGTTCAGCACCTGGAAAAGTGGGAACTGAGTCAGATTTTCCAGGTGGGTGGGTGCCCCTCTATCTTACTTCTTTTTTTTTGTGTTTATTACTGTTGTTCATGCATCACTTGTTATGTCTGTGCATATGCATTTATTTTCTACATTTGCATCCACTTTTATGTATGTGGTATGATGAAATTGATGGTGATGGAAATATGGAAGTTAAGGCAAGTGAGATGGGTCACGAACAGGTGCCCATGTATGCATGTGTGGTATGGATGACTGGATATGCATGATTTAGTATACTGGCTAGGTATCACAATGCCAAGTGCTACACCCCTTGTCCGTAGGGGGTTAGATACGAACTAATCCTGACATATGTGGCTACCTAATCAGCAGTGCACTTTATGATGAGATATGTGATATTGGTTGTGGATTTGGACAGGATACGATGTACTATATGCTTGGTGGATATTATTATACGGGGTTACCATCTAGGGTTTAGCCGGGGGACTGAGGCTTTGACTGGGATCGGCTGGCTCCTGCCTGCAATGAGCTTGTATTCCTGAGGGCCCAACGTATAGGATAGGTAATGCCACCTCTGTTGCGTAGCACTATACTCATAGGTGATGAGACTTAGTAATAGACTAGGAAAAATTGTATAGTTAATTAAATGGATTCATGAGTATCATTCTTTATATGTGGAGCATGCATTGCATATGGATGCATCTATTTGTTCTACCCGACCCCTCACTGAGCATTACTTGTGCTCACCCCCATATTTTCCTTTGATCTATAGATGAGGAAAGCAGTCACCTATAGGCTACTAGTACTGAGCATGATGCTATGGTTATAGATCAGTTGGCATGTACTCTAGATTTTCATGATTATAGTCATGGACCTGATTGCAAGTGCGATGATTGTGTATATGGTGTACAGTTTATTTGAGATGTGACATTATGATTCTTTTTGTGTAAATATAAGGATGGGAATAGTTGGCGTGTACTCCAGATTTTCATGATTACAACCATGGACTGATTGCAAGTGCGATGATTGTGTATGGTGGACAGTTTATTTGAGATGTGATATTATGATTTTTTTGTGTAAATATAAGGATGGGAATAGAGGCCAGTTTTTTATGGTTAAACAGGTGCAAGCATTCTTTTTGTGTACGTACATTTTGATACTTGGATTAATGTATTACATGAATCACAGTAAGTAAATTTCTGAAATTTTTGTATATATACTATCAATATCACTTAGATGCACCTTACTTGACATACATTTTGATACTTGGATTAATGTATTACATGAATCCAGTGCCAGCATGCCTATGCTATATGAAGGGCAGGGTGTGGCATGTGACAAACAAGGTCAAAGTTCAAAATGGATTAACTCACCCAAGGGAGGAGGGGATAGGTATATCAACCAAGTGTGTTTGGGGTGGTAAATAGGAGCTTATTTATAGAATTCCAGATCCCAAGGAGGTGAAATTCGTAGCTTTGTCTCATCTTGGCTCCCATTAGGTGAGAGAAATTTGTGGGGTCTGCCAATTTGTTCATAGGGCCGCCAGTGGTTCGCAGGGCTGTGAAGGAATATTCTAGATTATGATCTGGTGGTTTATATAAGTTCTATATTCTTAGGTTGATTACAGGAGATCTTATGGTCCATTTTGATGTACCATATATCGTTGGAATCGTGTTTTTGAACACTATTCATCCATATGGTTTTCTTATACTTGATTCCTACATAAATGCCATGTCAGAATTGGACCTCTCTTTTCCCCAAGTTCTAGGGTTTCTGGGCTTTTTGGGTGTGGAAGGGTGTTCTGGGGTTAGACCACCTTAGTCAATCGTCATCTTTGTTGATCAAAAGCAAAGGCCGCGTCCATGATCTATAAGTCATCACAGCCGGAGTAGGGTGAAAAAATTGGATGTCTACAAATGCCCCTCTTTGACCGAGGCTTGTGCCACAACCGAAGGGCAAAGAAAAGAATGACAACATTTTGTCACCCAGAGCATGCATTACTGTCACCTTGCTTAAGGGTGACAGAGGTACGAATGCAATAGGTAATATCTTTGTCACTATGGAAAGTTTAGGATCTTACCCGGGCCATCGATCGTGGGAAGTAAACTTACGCCATTTCAATCCTACAAAAGATGTTAGTAGACAGAGAATTTGATTTCCCTAGTCTAGGTTATTTAGGATGAATAGTCTATGCATTAGCCATAGAACGTGTGGGATAACATATGAACAAGCCATAGAGCATGTGGGGCATCTAAGGGACCTTGGCTTTTAATTGCCACTTGGATGTCAAGATATGCATTGGCCACAGAGCGTGTGTAGCCACAAAGCGTGTGGGGCATTTGGGGAACAAGTAAATAAATTAATTAAATGGACATGACTGAGAATAATTGGACCTTGTAAATTGCCATAAATGTTGCATATTTGATTTTAAGATATTATTGCATGTGTTATTGTTTTATGCCAATGTTTTCAAACTTATGGATATTGTATGCGGTATTACTTGTTGAGTTTCTTCCTAGAAACTTACCCAAATCATTCCCCAGATGAAGAGCACTCTGACATACTGGTTAGTGGCGAGAACCAAGAGATTGATGGGGATGTGCAGAATATTTACTATTTTAGTTGATGCTAGATTATATTATTTATCTTAGAGGTTTAAATTATGGATGTAATATTTCTCTTAAAGGACTTAATTGGTTCTGGATGATATTGGATACTTTTATGACTTTTAAATTATTAATTTGAAGAATTTCACTGTTATTATTCTAAGGTTGTGTTTAGTATAGATTTGAAATTTTCTTCTTATATCATTTATCACTTAATTGATTCACGGTTCAACCCTAAGAGACATTATCTTTGGACCGTTAACTTCCATATCTCCCTTATGGAAGGTGGGGCGTTACAATCATAGATTAGAGCTACAAACTAATAGGTTTTACCTCATCCTCTTGCTTCAAGAGGGACACCCAAAAAAAAAGGTGGGTGTTGTGAAGGGCAAGTCTATTGAAGGAAAAGAAGGCGGAGAGGACAACCCATTAGGGCCTCATGGGAGGTCCCGATTGTTCATGATGGGGTGATATTCATGTTGCCTGGTGGTTCTGATTAGTTGTACCGGCCACAACAACCCTTGAAATAGTCACTCATAACTATGGTATGCATCCCATGCGGGTGGTCCTTGTTTTGTGGGAAAATCTATGGACCTAGAGGTAGGGATGTGGTTATCATGTCTTTTGGAGTAATATGTTACTTGTGCTTTAAATTCAAGTTCCTACTCAATCGGCTGTCCTCTCTGTTGGAGAATCCACTTGTGAAACAACTTTTCATTACACCACCTGACACAAAGGACTCTCTAATAGCCCCGTTGAATAGGAGAATGAAGGATTTTTAAGAATTACCGTGGGTCCCCCAGAATCATTGCCGTGGGTTCGGGTTTGACCGTTGAGATGCAAGAGGGCATCTTTGAGACCATATGTGGGCACAAGGAGCGTCCCTTGTCTGAGACAGCGTATAATGCAAACACCAGTGTGTTCGCTCGTCTGGCTTAGTTTAACCTGCTTCCCAGAGCAGGCCACAAGAACCAAGTAAGCTTTATGAATGCCTACTTGCCTACTACATTCTTGTGGCTTTGGAAGAGGGTGCTTTCCAACTTTGCCTCCCCTATGTTATGATGAAAACGATGGAATACCACACCGCTCACCCCAATGACTCTAGCTTTCCCTATGGTAGGTCGCTTATCAAGGTTTTTGAGTCTTTTCAGGTGGATTTGGTGGGTAAGAAAGGGAAATACCCAGGGGACAATTTCACCAAAGAGAACTTGAAGAGGATGGGGTTACCAGTGACGATGGGGGCACCACAGGAGGCTGATGAGCATGGGCTAGAAGATATGGAGTCTGAGTATGTAAGCGAGGAGGATGAGGATTATTTCCCTCATCCAGATGAGGAGGAGATTGATGAGGAGGGTGTCCTAGAGGAGGAGCCCTTAGAGTCTAGGGCTGCAGATCCACACTTCACAGCTCCTCCACCTTCCGATGGGGCTTTTGATTTTCAGAGGTTGATAGATAGCATCGATGCCCTGAAGGAAGGGCAAAGTTGGATTTCTGAGCAGGTAGAGGAGAGTGTTGCCTGAGAGTTGGCGATACAGTGTAGACGAGGAGAATGGAGACTAATTTTCAGACCCTAATAGATGACTTGGATAAAGTTTTCAACGATGTCACCATTGATTTTCGTTGAGTGCAAAAGGAGGTGGTACTGATAAATGACCAATTAGACTTTTTCGACTACCAATTCCATTGTAAATCGTGGCCCAAGCAAGGAATTCATCCACCGCCCCTAAAAACAATCAATGAAGAGGCAGATCCTCCCCCCCTCCCCCCACATTCCTTTTTTCTATCTTTCATTCCTCCCTCTATGCTTGATTATGGTGATTTTGATATCTGGAGGTTGTATATTCTGATACACTTTTATGGGTTGGCACTTGGTAGTATTTATGTGGTGGTTTAAAAATTTTGGATGGTTTTGCTTATTTTGATTTATTTTGCTGTGGTTTGGTGGTGATAGTGTGTCACCCTAGTTTGTGATTATCTTTATATATGTAATTATTAGGTGACTTGTGTAAAATTATTGAAAATTCAATATAGTACCGTTATGCTGCCAAAATTTTCATTAAATTTTGAGTTAATGGTATATGGACTTGACCAATTAGTCTTTTTGAGTTCTATACTCATGCATGCAATGAAATGCAATATTTAGACTTTTTCATCTTATTACAGATTTTATTACTTTAAGGCTTTATGTTTACCCAACCCTGGGGTCCTATTCCAAGACTCTACGGGATCTAACTTGTATGTTGTGTGTGGGTAGAGCATAGCGCTCTGATACAACCATTGTCACACCCCGTTCCTTATAGAACCAGACCGATGATCGAGTTAACACTTGTTAACTCAAAACCTGCCAGATCATCTGATACAATAACCACAACATAGAATACACACACTCTAAACTAAAAAGATTCTGTATTTCAGAGGAAGTCTTACATATATTTACCTATAAATACCCCAATACTCTTGATACCCAAATTTGTATTACATAATATATTTACATGTAGGCCCGTAGGCGTGATATATACATAAGAAATACAAATTAAACATCTAAAGCATGAAAGGGGTAATATTTCAAAATAATCAAAAAGAATCCCAGTATGGTATCAATGTTGTTGACCCGCAACACGGCTATTGCACGGACACTCGGTCCCATGCCCGAGATCTTCAGGGACCCACTAGTCCTTCACTGAAAACTCCATAGTGGGTCCTGGCTCTAGCTCTTCAGCTGGATAACCTGTAAGATCATTTAAAAATGGGGTGCACATGGGATGAGCTCACTAGCCCAATTAGTGAAAAGAAAGACCAAACAAGCATTTGCAATACAATGAACCTATATGCATGCAGTTCATTTTATTATCTTAGTCCACCTAGACAACAATTCTAAGTCATAAGTTATGTGCTACTAGCAACCATAGTGTATATATCCTCCGGGTACAAGTTGAGAACCCCATCCTGCGATAGGGTTATCGAAGAAGGCCAGCCGTGGATACCGAAAAAGTAAATTGCTATTCCTTAGTGATATAAAAGTAAGTTGTTGTTTCTCAACGACATTAAAGTAAATTACTATTTCTTAGCGACATTAGAGTAAAATGGGCCTTGCCTTGCATTAAATTAAAAGTAGTACGATTGGCCCTCTTGTTATATCACTAAAGTTGTTGACAGTCTTAATGATCAGTCGGGCGTACTTCTAACCTCCACCATTGGTACACAACCTTGGGCTTCTCTCTAGTGATATACCCAACACCTAAACCCCTACTGGGAAGGGTCATAGCATAGGAATATGTCTTTTCTAACCGCATGCTCCTATGTGAGATTGTACGACTACAAACTACCACCACATCCCATTCCACAAGCCACCAATGCATTCATGTCCAAGCTAACTACATCATCTAGTCTAGCAAAGCATCATATTCAATAGTTTAAAGTCATTCATCTCATATCACAAGCAAGAATAGGTATTTAGTAATTAAAGATATCAGCATGTCAAATCATAAAGGAATTTCATGATGCACATGTCAATGCATGCAATGGCACTCGTGGATGACTAGTCTACACAATAATGATATGATGACATGGCTAATCTACAACTAGAATGAATGATGCAATGTCCTCTTCCCACTTATCTAGTATAACCTATCATAAAAAGAGTTAGGTTTAGTATATATCCACTTTATGCTCATAACCAATGAGGTATGATGGTCCCAATGTGTTTAGAATCACTAGAGAAGGTTACTAACAAATTTGGGCCCAATTGGGACCCGAGAAGTCAGATTGGTGGGTCAACCAGCAGGCAAGGCACCAACCAGTCCTCGCTCGCTCGACCTAGGAACCCTGCCTAGTCCGATGGGCTATGAGTGGTGGGCCAGGTCGCCCACCGATCTTGTTCGCTGGTTAAGCTTGTAGCTCTGCTTGGACCGACGAGCCAAGAGTGACGGGCCAGGTCACCCACTGGTTTTGCTCAATGATCGACCCAGTAGCCCACCTAAGACAAGCGGGCACTAGATTGGTGGGTCTAACCATTCCCAGGCACCCACCAATCAGAACTAAGATTTTGCTGTCCTCTCCCATTCTTCATCCCACCTTGGAAAAACCACCATGGGTCGATTCGATCGCATTTTCCACAAATCTAAAGCTCCAAATCATGATTCCAACCTAGATCTAAGGTCGATCCAAAGTCTTGAGCATGGATCTTACCTCTTTGCTCAAGAACACCTCTAAACCCCAAATCTTCTCTTTAGCTCAAGAGATCAACAAATGCTTCGCAAATTTTGCAAGTCTTCCTCTAAATCCTTCATAAGCAACATGTAGGACCTTTATCAAACCTTAGATTCACATTCTCAAAAGATAATAACAAGATCCAAAGGAGTGCTACCCAAATCAAAAGGTTTCACTTAGGGTTTCCGGTTTCATAAGGGTTTAAGGAATATGGATTTTACTCACCTCAAATTGTAGATCTTGAGATGAAGATCGTTAATCTGGTGTCGAAATCGAAAGATTCAATCTTGACGACACATAGCGAGCATTTTCTCCCCCATTTCTTCCTTCTTCTTCCCGTCTCTCTCCTTCTTTTCTCTCTCTTCTTTACTTTTCTCACCCACCGTGTAAAACGTTAAATGTGGGGAAGGAAAGGTAATAAATTCTATTTATAGTGGGGTAAAAATATCTAAAGATCAGAGTGGTAGGTCACACTGGTGGGTCCGATCCATCTATGACTACCCACCAATCAGCCAAAACTTAGTCAAATCATTGGGATTTTCAATGGGGCTCGGCCCCAACATGCATTCCACTATTGGAAATTGATTAACACTCTACATAACATAAAATACAGCCACGTACCTTTATTGTGTGTACATGGCCTGAGATATATGCCAGTGCACGGCTTGGGCACGCGGACTTCACTAGGAATGGACTGCGACTCATATGGCCAACCTGAGTTCAGAGCCACCCTAGCCATCATATTCCATAGGGTACCCGCCTCGGCTCGCTCTGGTTCAGGTCCTGCAAGACCAAATCGAGCCAATCTGGAAATTAGACCGGGTTTAAGAAGTATGATACATAATAAGTCTTTCAAATTCTTCTTCAAATATGCCTTTCAAACCCAGATAATTTTTTGTAAAACCACACGATGTTGCCTATGTGGTCCTGAAAAACTCTACCTACCCTTACTCTACTAGGATTTCCTAAAGAATTATTCTCAATGTTAAGTTTGATCTAGTTAGTCTGTGGCTTACACCAATGCACCTCCAAAATTGGTCCATAGATTGTGAGTTCAGCAATAAGACCAATCTTCTGTAACACACTAAGCTCAACGCTGATTTGACCATCCCCTTTCGGATGGCTTGTTTTACTTTATCTCCCCCTTGATCATTTAAATTACATGTCTGGCCAATCTATTTTTCCCCTCATATCTGTAATTATTCCTCTCCCACCACAGGTGGTAGGAGATTATGACCAACCCCATTCATGCCTCTTCAGAGAATTGGCATTAAAGGAAAAAGTGGTCCATCATTTCCACGACTGCCCCATAAAGATTGCATTTAGAAGGTAAGGGAACTTCTCTCTTCATCACCACAACATCAGTTTGCAATTTCTCGTGAGTAAGATGCCACCAAAATGTGTAGAAATGAGGTTGGATCTTTTTTATCTCATCCTATGTTGTTTTAGTACTAAAGCTTCCTTTTGTGGTAAGTCTCCATATACATTTGTCTTCACAAGGGTAAGTAGGGATTTTAGTATCTTTGACAGACCTGAAAACATCCTGAAGGAATGCCGAATTGATCGTAAGCAAACTCCATTCAAAATGTCTAATGAATTTTGAAGCACATGTATTGACTAGAGAAAAAAATCCCTCATCCATATCTATGGATTCTTCTATAGTACATGGACCTATCCATATGTCTTTCCAAAAATTTATAGAGGTTCCATCCCAAACAATCCACCTTTCTTGAAAAAATATGAATTTCCACATTCTTCTAATACCTAGCCATATAGAGGAAGGCTTGTACCCCTATTTTAAAAGATCCACCCCCGTTAACAAATCTTGCCTTCAAAAATCTACTCGAGGTAGAATCTTCATGTTTTATGTTCCATACCATCTTGCATAGTATGGGTTTATTGATGTCCCTCAACCTGCGAAGCCCTAAACCACCCTCCTCCTTTGGCTTACAACATTGATCCTAACACACTGTTATAGCCTTCGTAGAATCCACTTCCTTATCCAAATGAAGTTCCTTGTCCACTTATCCATTATAGAGATGAGGGATGAAGGCCACCAATAAACAAAGAAGTTATGAACTGACATCCCTAAGATTACAAAACGAACTAGCTCGACTTTACCCACTATAGAGAGGATTTTACCCTTCCAACCACCTAATTTCCTTTCACCTTATCCATGATTAGATGAAGGACCTCCTTCTTGACCCTTACCTTGAAAATTTCTACACTGAGATACTGAGTTGGAAAGTGGAAAATTGGTATACTTAGCTCGTCAGCAATAGCGTGCTTCCTAGCTATTGGAATCTTCCCCATGAAAAGTTTGATTTTTTCTAGATAAATACAGTGGCCTAAGAATTCTTGGTACTTGGTTAAAAAGAAATTTAAATTCCTGACATAACTTATAGATGCATTTGTGAAGATGAAGACACCGTCAGCTAATAAAATATGGCCAGGAGTCTTTACAACATGAGGACACTAAAGGGACTTTATTTTTTTCCTTCAACATCTCATGGAGACCCCAACAAGGAAACTCTTCAGCCAATTCTGACGCCAAGCTGATGTTTGTGTGGATGACTTCCCTCTTTGGAATGCATCCTGTTCCTCAGAGATTAATTTATGGAGCAAATCTGAAAATCTAGTTGCCATCACTTTAGAAATTATTTATTTGAAAACTTTCCCATACATAAAGGTTGGTACTTATCTAAAGAAGCTGCACCTTCTATCTCTGGGATTAAGACCAGAAATTTATTATTTTTCCCATGGGGCATTCGGCTAGAACTAAAAAACACCCTGGCAATGTTGCAAACATCATATGAAATAATCTCCTAGCAATGTCTATAAAATGCACCTAAGAATCCATCTGGTCCCTGTGAACTGTCCAGGTTGAAATCCCAAACAGCCCTTTTAATCTCTTAGTCATGAGGCATAGATTCCGAACTCCTTTTATCTGCTTCCACCAACACTGATGAAATGCAATTAAGTATGTCCAAGTTATCCACCAATGGTGTAGCTTTATTAAAAATTTCATAAAAGTTAACAATGTACTGTGCCAATTGAACCTTGTCAAAGATAACATCTCCATCTTCTTTCTTCGATAACCTGATAGTATTTTTCATTCTTCTCATCTTTGTAGAAAGATGAAAGAATTTTGTGCACCTATCTCCTTGAGACTTCCATTGGATATGGACTTTCGTCCCACAGCTTCTCATAATTTTCCAAAGCCTTTAAGTACATTTTTTTCGCATCTAAATCTTTCATAAACAGATGATCATATGACCTTGTAGATTCAATTTCTTCTTGGGTTCTCTTCTTATTTTCCTTGATTGCCATCAACTCCAAATTAAAATTTGGGAAGTTGCTTTTTGCCCAGCTTCTCAAAACTCCTTTGAGACACCTTGATATTTGACATAGCATGTATATTGGTGCTCCCCCAATGTATTCACCACACGAAGATGCCACCGAGTGCAAGAACTATCGTGCTCCATACAGAACTTGTGAAAAGGGAAGCAATTCTGTGTTTTGCCTTTGATTCAGAACAATCAAAAGAGGAGAGTGATTAGACGATACCCTTTGAAACACCTGTTGGCCACATTCTCGAAAATAAGAGATCCAGACATCATTGCAGAAGCTCCTATCCAGCACTGCATAAATGTTCCCACTTCCTCTGTTACTGGTCCAGGTGAATTTGTGACCTTGAGAAGCGATCTGGATTAACGAGAAGGAATCCACCATTATGCCAAATTTTGCAAGTAATCCCATTATGAAGGTGCCTAGTCCTCTTTTCTCATAGGATTCTAGAGTGGCATTATAAACCCCTACTAGCATCCATGGAGATAAAGAAGTAGGGGCAATAGCTGCCAGGTCTAACGAAAGACCTCTTTAGTTTTCCCTAAAGCAACTTGTATGCACAACTGAGATATAGATACTAGATTGCATCTGTTCGAACTTGAGAGAGATCTATTGTTCCAAATCTGAGATAACAGATGGTTTTTTCACCTATCATTTCCACATAACCCATAAATTTGGGACTTTCCCCACTTTCTGATTATGTATAAAATCAACCTCAAAACACAACTTGTCGAAGAATAAGCTCAGGAAAGCACTGACTCGATCGTGGGCTCTACAACACAGAGCATATTAGGGTTTTTCTCCCTCAAAAGAATTCCTAAGGCAAGCCTCACAGCTGCCTTCCTCATGCCCCTAATATTCCAGAAAAGCATTCTCGTGAGTTACCTTCAAGTGGAGGCAATGTGATCAGACCTTCTAGTTGTCTGCTCCGAATTTCCAACCTACTTATATTTCCTTTATCTAGTAATGCCCAAACCATCGTTCTTTTCTTTCTCATGAGCAACCCCATCATTGTGCAAAACATCAGAGTGATGCAGCGCAATAGGACCCTCTTGTAGCTGACTTGGAGTGATTCCCGTTATCACATGCTCCATATTCGAGTCTGCATAGACTAAACTATCTTCACATCCTCCAATGGCACCTCCTTTACCGCCCCTACCAGCGGTTGACACACCTAACCGAGGCCTCCCACAAACTAACTCACACCATTGAGCCATCTCAACTAATTTCCTTTCTTATCCCTCTCTCTCAAGTGAATGCATAGCTTGCACCTTATATTGAGACATCCTATAAGAAGGATTCACACCTGAGTATATACCCTCCATGTCACCTAGTTTTGGGTTCACCTCCACCTCATAATTAGATCCAGCATTAGTGTGGGGGGGGTCGCAGCTGCGAGCATCATCTACGGGCCACACGTCGCCGCATCCTTCACTCGAAGACACGTGGGGGGCCTATTTTGCGGGAGCTATCTACCTTGGGTCTCTTCTAAAAAAATAACAATAATAAACAATTGATGTCGCCACCTAGGGTTAGGTCCTAGGACCTGGGATGTGGGCCTGTTCCATAAGGATGGACCAGAGATTGACTCAGTCTAGTCAAGAGATTAGGGTAAGAGCGAGGTTATGAAGTTGGGAAGGTGTTGGGCACCCACTTCACCCGGTTGAACCAATCTTCCTATTAGATGCTAAATTTTGAATACTCCCCTTTTTATCCTAATCCATATGCATGACTATATATTTTATTTACAACACTATACACATGCTATATTTAACGAAAGATCTACATTATGCCTACTCTGTTAAGAAATTATACCTGGCCCTGACCCCTAGTTCCGGGTCAAGAGGGAACGGACCTCGGCTGATGCTTCGATGATCTGAGGAAGATTCTCGACTCAGATGGGATTAACCTTGGCTGCTCGCTTCTTTTCTTCTGGGAATCTAGGCCTTACATGACACTTCAAGCCCTGGAATGCTTCCCGAGGATGGGAAGTGAAGGAATCTCTTCTCCCTCACTCCTTTTTTTTCTCTCTTTTCTCGTGTCTCTCAATCTTTCTTCTTTCTTTCATGTCTTTGTCAAAAAGAGGACACTTATTTATAGGTGTCCAGCCCCCTTGGCGGGTCTGTCCAAAGTGGCAATAGGCTCGCCATCCAGAAATGGAAGGTTTCCATTGGCCCGACAAAGATTACTTCTAAAAATGGTTTTTTCCATGTTTAATATGCCCAAATCATACTTTTTTTATTTAGAAATTGGCGGGCCCGCTGGAATTTTGGAAGACCCATCAAAATTATTTCCTTAAAAAGACTTTTTTAGTAAAAACATCATATTTATTATTTATTATTTTATTTTTATTTTTCTTTCCATTTTTAGCTAACAAAATGGTGGGCCCATCAGAAATCTGGCTGGCCTCGAGAGACATCTTGGTCCGAATCAGCCGTTCAATCCCTGTTCTCACTTCCAGGAGATCCGACGGTCCAATTTTCATGTGCGATATATCATCAAAATCATCTTTTCGAGCACTATCTAATGGCTTGGGTTTTCAGCTCTTCATTCACTCGTACAAATTGAGAATAGAAAAGCTAGGACTTTTGTCCTTTTACCAACTGGGGTTTTCTACCAATCCTTATTCATGTCGTTCCTACACCATCAAAGAGTACTTATAATTAATTTCTCAATATATAACATGTTACTATTAGGTCCCACAAGATCGGCTCCAAAATTAGCCCAGGGCTGGATTAGGGTTTCGGGCTGTATAAGGGTTTCAAGCCGATTCAGGCCACTGTCAGGTTCAAGATTGAATTAGAGTTCTAGGGTTGATTCTCGAGTCACTGCCGGCATTTGGATTGCCACCAAAGGCCTAGATTCCCTTTCGATATGAAGCATGAACCTCAATCATTCCTTATGTGTCATCACTATTGGGAGGGGTGACAAGATTGGGTGTCTACAAAATGCCCCTCTTTGGTCGAGGCCTATTTCAAGGCTGAAGGAAAAAGAAAAGATCTTCCCAAATTTTTTCATCATGAGTATGTACTGCCGCTAGCATGCTCAATGATGGTGGAGGTGCAAATGCACACAAACTCGAGCAAATAATTCAACGGTTAAACTCCAGTGAACTAGTTAAATCATCATTAATCAAAAAATTAATATGATCCTATCAAGGAATCTCAACTAGAGAGTTGAAAACTTACCTGAGCTTCCACATGGAAATTCCTGATTGGTCCTTGCCAAGGCGTACACAAAAATTTAACATGTAAATGGTCTTTGGGGCAATAATCAAGCAATTCTTTGGGTTATCCATTGGTGTCCCGCTATACTAAGCTGGAGAGTGAGAGTCAAACAATATCTTGGAGTTGTCCCGTTGGTGTCCCACTCTACTAAGCTGGAGACCAAGGGTCAAACAATATCTTGGGGTTGTCTATTGGTCTCAAGCTATACTAAGTTGGAGACTAAGGGTCAAACAATATCTTAGGTTGTTCGTTGGGGTCCCGCTATACTAAGCTAGAGATCAAGAGTCAAACAATATTTTGGGTTGTCCGTTGGTGTCCCGTTGTACTAAGCCAGAGACTAAGGGTCAAACAATATCTTGGGGTTGTCCGTTGGTGTCCTACTGTACTAAGTTGGAGACCAAGGGCCAAACAATATCTTGAGGTTGTTCGTTGGTGTCCCGCTGTACTAATATGAAGACCAAGGGTCAAACAATATCTTGGGGTTGTCCATTGATGTCCCGTTTTACTAAGTTGGAGAGTAATGGCCAAACAATATATTGGGGTTGTTCATTGGTGTCCCACTGTACTAAGTTGGAGATCAAAGGTCAAACAATATCTTGGGGTTGTCCGTTGGCATCTTGCTATACTAAGCACGAAGCCAAGGGTCACACAATTCTTTGGGCTATCTGTTACACTAGCAACCCTTAGCCAAATAGGTCTTAATGATTTCAGCGAAGAGACTTTCATGTCTTGCACCAGAGCAGGGGAATTTTCTTTTTTTATTATTTTTTTCAGATCCATTAGGGAAAACAATTTTATGCTTACTTTTATCATATATATTTTTTAGATCTTTCCCAAGGACCATGAGGGTCTATATTATTATTTTTTTTCCTTTTCTTTTCCTTTTTGTTTTATTGTTGAAACAATGCAAATGATGTTATTAATTAGATTACACTTTTATTACCATGGTATCTTTGTGGATAACGAATGATTTTACCCTCTGGTTCCATGCGATCATGTGTGAACTGGGGTCAAAGTGAACAAAATTAATGCAACCTTTGTTCAATAATAAAATTTTCAATACAAAACATAAGGTCATGCCCTCTTACATTTGCAAAACCCTATCAAAAAGATCAACAATGTGCATTGTCAACTCCTGTGGTGGATGGAAATTCTTGACCTTCTTAGGTTCTTTCTGGGGAAGCCGATACTACCGCTTGATGTATGAGGGGAGGTAGAATGAAGTGCGAGTTAGGCCCATGAGTTTGATGTAGTTACAACCAAGGGTCTTTATAAAAAATTTGACCTGTGGCCACTAACAGCAATCTCAGTTCACAGTTTCCTGAGTCTTTTCTTGTAGGTACTCTACCCAATCAGTAATGTCTTCAAATCCTGGAATATCCCTCTTATCTTGGTAATGTGTCACTTTCAGTTGGTCACTTTCCAAGGGCATCAATAGTAACAGCCGCTCCATCAACCAAAACTGGAATATAGCTAAACATCCTGAATAATAATCCATCCCAAACTTTCCTTTGTAGTTCATCTCATCAAATCCTCGAAATAGTTCTGCCAAAATGGTGGGGGGATAAAGCACACCCTTCCTTCAACTGCTTCACAACTTCCATAATGACGGGATGTGCCCCTCGCCCAAGTGTGTATAGGATGTACCATACTATCATGCAGAAAAGATAAGCATTGATCCAATGCTACTGGCGAACTCCATCCTGGGGTGAGAGTTTGGTGAATGCTTTCAACATATTTAGGATGTCGATCTTTCCATAGCTCAAAAACTGTATCATCTCTTCCTTGCTCCATCCAAAGAAGCTTCGGATCTCCTCTGAGTAGTCCAACTTCAACGAGGGTGAAGGGCAAAACAACCATCCTATGGGAGGGGAAAGTACGCAAGCTCTGAACTCTTTTATAATTGGGCATATTTCTATTGTCCCAAATCTTAACACATGGAGCTTTATATCCCAGTACTGAGGTACCTACCGTAACAATCCATGGTGTAACTTTATGCATCCAATTCTGCTCAATATCTGCATATTTATGGACTATAGAAAATCTGGCTCTTCACTGCCCATCTTTAGTGTTCACTTCTGCAATGTTTCATCCAAAGAAGCCATGTTAATTTTTCTTGCAACTGTCCCAATTGCTCAGAAGCAACTTTTAGTAATATTCACACATCTAAGATCCAGCAAGACTTCTATCACTTTTATTCATTGCACAAAGACTATCTTATCAAGCGTGGGGAATTAACTGGCCTTAATAACAGATGCCGGTTGGCGATTCTTGACAAGGCTGTAATTAGGAATGGATTGGAAGAATTGTAGGTGGAAGGAAGTGACCTAATGACCAAATGACCAAATGCCTAATGGTGATTCTTGGGGGAATGAAACAGGGATGATCTTTTAGGTACTCTAGCCATTAATTTGGGAATCCTTTGCCCCTCTTTTTTTTTCATCTTTTTTTTATATTAATATTTTTTTTTGAGGTTATTGAGACCGTGCTCGCATACGTCGAGTTGCTTACATATCCCTTGTGAGGAATCAGGTCTAGCGTAGTTCGGGTGCTTCACTCTAAATATAATACTTCTTGAGTTAATCCATATTGACCAGTCCCGGTACTTCTTCTCCGTTAAGATCCATGAGTCTTCGGCTTTCCCAAGTTATATCTCCTTGAATGTGAATGGGCCGCTCCATTTTGGCCTAGATTTCCCTCTTAGGTCATGGATGGGAGCCCACTGTTCTAGGAGAACTAATGTGATGAGGCTTTAGATGCTTATTGGAGGCTCTAGCCACCCTCTGCTGATACTTCTTCAAGTTATCCATTGCTTTCATACACTTCTCATCTAGGAAGTTGAGCTCATCATGCCTGGCTTTCCTCCACTCTCCTTTAGGTAACTTACCATTAAGGAGTACCCTGAGTGACAGTACCTGGATTTCTATAGGTAACACTGCTTCCATTCCATAAACCAAGGAGAAAGGAGTTTCCCCTGTGGAGGATCTTATGGAAGTTTGTATGCCCATAAGGCGCAGACCAACTTATCCGCCCAATCCTTATGGATTTCTGCCATCTTCTGAATAATTACATTTATATTCTTGTTGGCCGCCTCTACTACCCCATTAGTCTATGGTTGGTAAGTGGTGGACCCATGCCTCCTGATCCAAATTTTGCGTAAATTTTTCTAGCCTTGCCCCAAAAATGGGATCCTTATTCTAATATCAACGTCTGCGGTACCCCACATGAATAAATGATATTTTCTTAGATGAAATTTTCCACTTTGGCGGCTGTAAGCACTGAATATGACTGCACTTCTACCCATTTGGTGAAGTAGTCTATTCCTACCAAAATGAACTCATGCCTATTGGATGCCTTGGGATGGATCTTCCCTATGATATCGATCCCCCAAGTAGACGAAGGCCACGGAGAACTAAGCAAGTAAATTCTATTGGCAGAATGTTTATAATATTGGCAAAGATCTTGCATTTGACATTTATTGATGAACTCCACATAGTCTGCTTCCTTAATAGTACCCCAATCGTAGAATTTTTTTGCCAGCATTTTGCATTCATGTGAGGTCCACATCCCATCATATGACCTCTTGCACAACAAACTTCCTTGTAGAATAAACTGGGTGGCATACTTTCCCAAGAACTTTTCTCTTTCTATGGCTTATATGGGGTACCTTCTTTCCCTAATATAATCAATTATACAGGGAACTATGATCTTCCATCCACCATAAGGGTATTCACAGCATCCTGGTATATGGGATTCTCTCTTCCTTCCACCATAAACAGTTGCACCCATGCCATAGGATTGAACTCCATTATGGATGCCAATGTGGCGAGGGCGTCCGCAAACCGGTTGTTGTCTCTTTTAAAATATTAAAGAGAGATCTCCTCAAAGCGTTTGACCACTTGTTCTAAGTGCTCCTGGCATGGCTTTAGCTTTTCATCTCTGGTCTTCCACTTTTCTTGAGTTTGGCAAATGACGATGGTTGAGTCACCATATACCTTGATCCTCTTTACCCCAATGGTCAATGCTATTTTCAATCCCAATGTAGATGCTTCATATTCGACAATATGGTTGGTGTAGGGGAAACCAAGCCGAAAGAATGAGGGCAAATATAACCCGTCGAGAGTCACCAAAAGTATTCCCGCACCACATCCTTTTTTGTTAGATGCCCCATAGAAGTACAACTTCCATTCACTGATGGTTTCTTCTTCAACTGTGGCTACTTCCTCGTCTGGGAAAGCATCGTCCAATATTCTTTCGTCTTTTGTAAGGTGAGCAATCAGGTGATCTTTCGTCTTCTATAGGGTGAGCAGTCAGGTGATCTGCTACTGCCTATCCCTTGATGGACTTTGAGTGATGTAGGTGATGCGAAATTTGGACAACAACAATAGCCATCGAGTCGTCCTTCCTGTCAAAGCTGGCTTCTCGAATAGATATTTGATAGGATCAATCCTTGAGATCAACTGAACCGGATAAACCATCATATAATGCCTCAACATTCTTTTTGCCCAGACTAATGCAGTGTAGGTCTTCTCTAGGGGTGTGTACCGTGTCTCATATTCTAAGAACTTCTTGCTCAAATAATTGATAGATTGCTCTACCTTGTTTTCATTATCCTTCTGAGCCAATAATGATCCTATGGAATTCTCTCCAACTAATAATTATAACAAGAGAGGTTCCCTAGCAGCAGGAGGTACCAACACCAGTGGGTTTGTCAAGTACTCCTTTATTTTGTTGAATTCTTACTGACATTGACCATTCCATTCTTTGGACTGGTCCTTCTTCAATAGTTTGAAGATCGACTCGTAAATAGTAGTCAGCTGAGATATGAATCGGCTAATGTAATGGATGCGATCAAGGAATCCTTGTATTTCCTTTTCTACTTAATGCGTTGGCATTTCTTGAATCGCTTTGATTTTAACGGGGTCAACCTCGATGCCTATTTCACTTACCAGGAATCCCAGTAGCTTTCCTGTTGTTGCATTGAATACACATTTCTGGGGATTCAGCCTCAGCTAATACTTCTTTATCCTCTCAAAGAATTTTCTCAAGCAGAGACATGTCATTGCTGATCCACGGACTTTACTATCATATCATCAACATAGACTTCTATTTCCTTTTGCATCATATTGTGGAGGATAACAGTGGCGGCTCTTTGGTAATTTACATCAACATTCTTCAAACCAAATGGCATCACCTTATAACAATATGTTCCCATGGGGTGGTGAAAGGCATTTTCTCCTTGTCCTCGGGGTGCATGCTTATATGGTTATACCCTAAGAAACCATCCATGAAAGATAATAATGCATGCTTTGTCGTGTTGTCAACAAGCACATCAATATGCGGCAATGGGAAATCATCTTTCGGGCTCACTTTTTTGAGATATAAAAAATGTACGCACATCCATACCTTCCCATCTTTCTTGGGGACTAGAACAACATTGGCCAACCATTGGGGGTATTCCAAAAATTGTAGGAAGCCGGCCTTCCATTGCTTCATCACTTCTTCCTTGATTTTCATACTCCATTCAAGATACATTTTTCTAGGCTTCTGCTTGATGGGCCTTACATCGGGGTATATTGACAAGCGGTTTTGCATAGTACTTTGATCAACCTTAGGCATGTCGTCATAGCACCAAGCGAATACCACCATGAATTCTTTGAGAAGACTTGTCATTTGCACCGCTTCTTCATCATTTAGGGTAGCACCAATCTTAACCTCTCGAGGGCATTGGTTTGTTTCCATACTCGGAATTAAGAATTTTATTAATGTTCAAAAGAGGAATGATAAACTCAACATGCATGAAATTGAACTTATTCATAGGAAGTAAGGGAACAAAAATGACATTAGAGGACTCAATGACAGACTCAAAGATAGACTCGGTGCTTTCTTTAGTGATATTCAGACCGATTGACTCTTGGGTATGAGTGAAGTCAAAGCTGTCTCTGGCACTGTTCCAATTCAGTAGTGGTCTGTTGGCTCTATGAACCAACAAATGCGGTAGCAGACTCTCTTCTTCTTCTGTGGCAACTGCTGCTATCTCAACCTCCTGAAGTTTCTTGGCCACCAAAATGATTTGGCGAATCTCCTGGTATCTGAAGCCGAAATTCGTGAGAGATAAGTTTTGGTTGAGTCTATTGAGGCCATTATTAATGAATTCCAGATTCTTTAGGTGGCTACTTAAAATCATTCCTGCTCCTCGGTCACACTTTACCCCGTTACAATTGGCCCTGGCACAATGCACACAAACCCATAGTCTTCTAGCTCTTCATTCTCGGCCATAAGTGCTTTCCCTACGGAATGGTCTAGGCTTCAGTTCATGCAATTCTTTTGCACACATCTCTTAAAAGAATAAGCAAATATGTCTTTTCATGTCGACAGGAAGATGTAAGCACCAAACCAACTTCACTTTCTTTTCCCATTCTCTTTTCAGAAGAATCCAAGGATTAATTGGCTTCTTAAATTGGATCAATATGGTAGGATCGAGAGGGGAATCCTCATCTTCAATCATCAAGATCCCTAATATATCAATGGCCTCATCATCCTTCTTTGCAAACTGAATTTGCTCTTACTCATAGTGCATCCAATCAAACTCATCTTGGAAGAAAATCTCAAATCTTGGATGAATGTGGGCTACTGAATCAACGGACCAAGGCTCTGCTTTTCCACAGAGCGAAAAATCCTCTCCTTCCTTTAGAAAGTACCCATTGAGGGTAGGATAATATGCCACAATTGGCTTCTTGCAGCGTTCCTCTTACTCAAATCTCTCATATCCCAATCCTTCTTTTTCTTTGGCTTTGACCCACCTTGGTGGTATTTGCCTAGCCCCATCCCCGGGAAGTACTGCATGTTCTTCATCATACGGCCCATTGATGGACTCCAAATGGTCTCATAGTCTACTAGGACATCTTCTTCAGTTGTTCCTTTAGTGAGGAAAGCACATGTACCTTCTATCTCAAACCTACTAAGGCGGATCTCCTTTTCTCGTTCCTCCCCTCCCCCCATTTCTCAATTTTGGCTAGGGTATTGACCAGCTCTAGATCTACTGATATGGTTATCACTTTTCCTTTGTTCAAGAACTTCACTTTTTGGTGCAAACTGGAAGATACCGCCTTGGCCTAATGCAACCATGGCCTTCCTAAGTGCATATTAAAAGAAGTTGAGATATCTATCACCTGGAAACCAACATCAAACTTTGCCGAGCCGGGCCAATTACCACAGTTGTTGTGTGGACTCCCATGATTTCCAACCTTTTTATGGCACTCAACTATTATATG
The DNA here is from genome assembly GCF_013358625.1 of Macadamia integrifolia. Taxonomy (NCBI): domain Eukaryota; kingdom Viridiplantae; phylum Streptophyta; class Magnoliopsida; order Proteales; family Proteaceae; genus Macadamia; species Macadamia integrifolia. The sequence continues at coordinate 196,652 of NW_024870234.1, forward strand.
CAAAGCCTGGTTGTGTTTAACCCTTTGGATAGGTAGCTCGGAATCAGAGAACATCAACGATTGCACTACATATGTTGCCCCCACTATCTGTGAGAGCTGCATTGGGTCAATTTCAATAGGCACCTTAGTGCTTTCAAGGGAATTGAGCACGACTTCTCTGTGTGAAGGGGAGGCCATCAGCAAGCTCCAAATAGAAATGTTGACCTGCACCTTCTTAAGCTGTGTCAGAACAGGGTTTTCTAGTTTTGTACTGAAACATTTTTCTACTATCTCATTTGCTTTGGATTGCTTCACCACCAATGATTTGTTTTCGAACTCCTTTCCTCTTCTGTCTCCATTATACTCATGGATTTTTTTATGCCGATTTCTATGGGATATTCATCATTTTCATCATCACTGTCCGTGATGATAATAATCCCAACCATGGGGGTGCCTTCTTCCACATGCTCTTCGGGTTCTTCCTCCTGATTAGGGGTAGGAAGTCGAGGTCCTTCAAAAATATCATAAGCTCAGGCTCGCACCTTCTTTACTGCATTAAAGAGACGTTATAGTCCTGTATCCAATGCCTATTCCAATGTGTCCTCCTCTCCTACTTCTTGGAGGAGCTTTGTTTGTTCTACATAGTAATCTCCACTGATAGCCACATCACCCAACATTTTTTCAGTCCTATTCAAGTGCTCTACCATTGTATTCAAAAGTACTATCATATCCACCATTTGCTCTTCTGCAGTTACCTTAGAATTAACATCTTCTTCGCTTTCCTCTTCATCAGCAACTCTATCCCTATTTGGATAGATAACGCCGGAAGGATGGCATCAATGGGATCTATCATTGGGTCATCCCCACTCATGGCATAAACTGGGTGACCAGCCACATCATCAACTCCCTTGTTGTCAAAAATATCAAGTTCATCATAATTGGACTCTCCCTCTATGTAGCTCATTATGTGAATCAAACAAGCCTCTTCTTTGATTTGCTCCCCAACTGCCAATGCCATAACTGCCCTTAGTATGTCATCTATCATCTCTTCAACTACTGGCTAAGGGTCCTTTTTGGGTTCAACAGTATGTATCAAAGGGTTAGGATCCATCTCTGGCTCTTCATTATCCAAAGCATTCACTGATCTAGTTGATGAGGTGAAATCTGGTGACCTTAGTAACATATCATAGCCATCCATCCATCCGTTCTCAAGCTCCTGAAGCGGGGATCATACAACGTTCTAGGGTCGTGCGCAGACTGGGAATCAAGGTCATCTAATGGGGTTGATGGGTATGAGGTGGGGTGAGATAAAGGGGATGTATTGTGAGAGGTTGGGTATTCTGAAGGAGATATCGGGTAACATAAGGGTGATGGGGGATACAATCTTGGGTGATATGATGGGGATTCAGAAGGTGGTGAAGGAAGGTGATGCATAAGTGATGGAGGGGCATGTACTATAGGAGCTTCGGGTGGCAGAGGGCAAGGTGGTGGTTGACCCATGACTCCCAATTCTCCTTCCTCAATGGCTCTTTCAGCTTTTTTCCTCATTATCCCAAATCTTGGATAGCATGATGCAAATTGAGGCATCGCTCCATAGAATGACCCTTCTGATTATGGTAAGCACAATACTCATGTTCTCTATACCAAACTGGCAAGGGATTTCTAATAGGCTTGGGAGAAGTTTTACCCAGGAGACCTTGCTTCTTCAACTTCTTATACACTACGACCAATGGCATTCCCAAATTTATGAATTGCCACCTTGGTCGGGGAACTCTTTGGGCTATAGAATCTGCCTATATAATAAATGGATGTGGCTGGGACATGGCTGCCGGTGGTACTGGTTGCTGAACTGCATTCATTGTGCCTATCTCTGAACTCTTGCCTTGCCCAAACCGTGCGTTCTTTCTTGAGTCCTAGGACACTACCTGATACTGGGCATCCCCTTAACAACTTGTTTTCAATGTGGGTGCCTGTGGCTATCAAAGCATCAAAAGTCTACAAATGTTGGTAATAAAGGACCTCATAGTAGGGTTTAATGAGATTTTCGGTCAACATCTCCACTTGCTCTACCTCAAAAGGGTGATCTGCCATTTTGACAACCTTGTCACGAAACCTCATCAGAAATGCCATAAATCCTTCCTTCAATTTTTGCCTCAGGGTCTCCAACTCATGTCACTTGACATCAATTTATGTGTTGTAAGAGTACTATTAGGTAAAGTCTCGCACAACTGTTCCCCATTTCTGAGTCTGCACGGGTTCCAATTGTGTTAGCCACCTCAAGCCAGCCATGACAAAGTCAGCATAAATGCCTACCCCATCTGCTCATCCGTTAGTTGCCATGACTTGGTGATGCTCATGAAGATCTTTAAATGAGCCTTGGGGTCTCTTGACCCATCAAACCGATCAGTCTGCCACTTAAATTTCTCAAGAATCCGTGCCCCAAAGAAGAAACTCATCTCATTGGGGTCTGTGGCCTACCCCTCTTATCTCTTACCACTCTGGATCATGCTTTCTAACTTTTCCAAGTGTTCTCTCATCTTCTTTTCCCTTTCAGTATCTAGAAGTTTATTTTGCAAATGGGCGAAAAAATCTTCCTCCTCCTCATCAATCACAAACCTAGGTGGAGCCTTAGGTACTGCAGAAGTTCCTCTTGGTGTGGCTACCCTAGGATATTCTGGTTCTCTCGAAAGGGGAATAAGATCTACCATTATCAGATTCTGAGCAACATTCTCATTCTGATTAGGGATAGGGTCCACCCTAGACGGATTCCTAATCTCTTGTAGGATTTGTGCCAAGTTCTTAAATTCAGCCATCTCTACTTGTATAGCTTCCAAGGGATGAGCCCATGCTAGCTCTGGTGCATCACCATTGACTAGGTCACTAAAAAGCTTCCATTCTAACTAAACTCTAGCTATCTAACGAAGGACTGTTTGACCAGGGTGATATTGGAGTTAGGCGAGTCAACCGGCTACCCTGACGAGTCCACATGGACGAAGGGAGATCTATTGGGCTTGGAATCGTGTCTGATCCACAAAGAAGGTTTGGCTTTAGATTTTTTTTTCTTATTTGTTTTTTTAGTTGTTATTATTATTATTATTTTTCTGTAAACAAGCATTTCATACAAGGTTAGTACAAACATAGTGATCCTGGTAAAAAGTAGTCTTAGGAGGTATTCTACGCTACGGGGTTCTACTCTATGTTATTTATCCCACTTGACGATTCTTCACCCTCTAGACGCTCGTGGGATGCACCTCTTTAATGATTCAACATCCTATATAATTTGATAGGAATCACCCCAAAATCATACATATTGAACCATTGAGATGTCATTCCCTATTTTCGTGAAAGAATCTTTAACAGAGAGAGCATATCCTTGACAACTCAAATACATCATAAGAATCCTCTAACCTTGATCTCAAACAAATCTAATCAGTTAGCTTCTGGCATTCCTAAGGGTTTCTCATCTATTTTTCTACATGATGGGAGGATGTAGTCGATATAATAGGACCTAACCGGCTTCCTTGACAGGATCTATATAATCAAGGTACATGATTCTTTTAATATACCCAAAGGTACGGTATCAAAGGTGTAGCATCCTCACTATTACTCATGATTTAAGAAATTGGCTATGAGGGTGGATGGAACCGTGTTGTGAGTGTGTGAAAAAGTGTAATGCGAGAAGTACTACCATAAGATCTCAGAATGCCATAAAGTGTGCAGACCTCCCTGAGGGTGCTAACACGATAATGGTCATCCTCGTCGCGTGATTGTGCTTTAAGCATTCCTATACAAGAAGCGAGTATCACATGATCTCAGAATACATAGTATGTCATGCACTGACCTACTTGAGGGTTTTGGCATGACAGGGAGTATCCTCACCACATGATTTCACCTCGAGCACGATGCATCATGTGGTTAGCTCATACAATGACAAACATGGGTTTGCCAAACATGTTTTCAGACAAATATATTAAAGGTAATATCCTTGCATATAACAGTAGCATCTAACATTGGATGTTTGGTAGTCCCCAGTGGAGTCACACTGTGGGGGGTCACGGCCATGCACATCACCCATGGGCCTCACACCGCTACATCCTCACTCGAAGAGATGTGGGAGGCCTATTTCATGGGGCTATTCGCCTTGGGTATCTTCTACAAAATAACAATAATAAACAATTGGAGTTGCCACCTAGGGTTAGGGCCTCTAGGACTCGGGATGTGAGCCAGTTCCATAAGGACAGACCCAAGATTGACTCGGTCTGGTCCAGAGATTAGGGTATGAACCAGGTTATGAAGTTGGGAAGGTGTTAGGCACCCACTTCACCCGGTTGAACCAATCTTCCTATTAGATGCTAAATTTTGAATACTCCCTTTTAAATCCTAACCCTATACATGACTATATATTTAATTTACAACAATATACACATGATATATTTAATGAAAGATCTATATTATGCATACTCTATTAAGAAATTATGCTAGGCCCTGACCCCTTTTCTGGGTCAAGAGGGGATGGACCCCGACTGATGCTTCGACGGCTTTGATGAAGATTTCTGACTCAGATAGAATTGACCTCAGCTGCTCACTTCTCTTCTTCTAGGAATCTAGGCCTTTGGTGGCACTTCAAGCCCTGGCATGCTTCCCACTGATGGAAAGTGAAGGAATCTCTTCTCCCTCGCTCCTTTTTTTCTTCTCTGTTTTCTCGTGTCTCTCACTTTTTCCTCATGCTTTCGTGTCTTTGTAAAAAAGTGGCGGGTCTGCTAGAATTTTGGTGAACCCGTCAAAATTATTTTCTTAAAAAGACATTTTTAGTAAAAAAAAAAAAAAAATCTTACCATTTTTGGCTAAAAATGGTAGCTTGTCAGAATTCTGGCAGGCCCAAGAGGAATCTTGGTCTGAATCCACCGTTTGGTCCCTGTTCTAACTTCCAGGAGTAATTTTGGGAGATCCGATGATCCGATTTTTATGTGTGACATATCATCGGAATTGTATTTCTAAGCATTATCCAATGGTGTGGGTTTCGAGCTCCATATTCTCTCATAAAAATTGAGAATAGAAAAGAGGGGACTTTTGCTCTTTTGTGAACTGGGGTTTTTTCGGCAATCTTTATTTTTGCCTGTCCCACAGCATCAAAGAGTAATTAGAATCAATTTTTCAGTATATAACATGTTACTATCGGGTGCCACAATATTGGGTCTAAAATTAGCCCGAGGCTGAATTAGGGTTTCGGGCTGTATTAGGGTTTCAAGCTGATTCGGGCCATTGTCGAGCTCAAGATTGAATTAGGGCTCTAGGGTTGATTCTCGAGTCACTGTTGGCATATGGATTGCCACCAAAGGCCTAGATTCCCTTTTGATATGAAGCACAAACCTCGATCATTCCATATTTGTCATCATTATCGGTAGGGGTGACAAAATTGGTTGTCTACAACTAGATCCAACTTCTTGTTCTGACTCTGAATCCAAAGATTGATCTGCGATAGGATTATCCACCATCATATTCAATATGCTATCTAGATTAGTTCCTTCAATCAAGGGAAGGTCCTAGTTTCCATAAATAGTTCCTTTAGCTAGAGGAAGCACCACTTCAATCGCACCATGTGTCTCACCTACAGCATTATGAGCCCTATACTTACACCTTACATCACAAAATAGGGTATCTTGGTTTCTAGATTGAGAAGGAGATCTCATCTGCAAATGGGAAATATCCAACCCTAGATTGGGCTCTAATTAGGGCCCCTACCGAAACTAGCCAATCGCTACTGCTCACCACCGTCCTCATCAGGAAAGACCGCCTTAAGAACGTCATGTTGTTGCTCACCATGCATTTCATTTCTTCTTCTTCTCTCTACATTCTTGGATATTGTGGCCAATTTTTCGCAAAAACCACATGGCACTGTCCTCATAGCTTGAGTAAACCAGAAAGCCTCCCTTATGCCTGGTTGTTACCTCTCAACTTGAATTTCCTCAATTCTCTTGCTAGAAATCTCCACCTTCAATTGTACTTGGGAAAAATTCCCCATCAAGCCGCTATGAGTCTGCCTATTTAACGCCATCGATCTTTCTACTACCTGGGCCATTGATAGCAATTCTCTAAACTAGCTTCATAGAGATCTCCTTAGCATGAACATCAAAATCAGGTCTCCATTTCTAAAACCTCACCTGTTGACATCCAACCTTGATTGGACCACATCTCCATATGGATGCAATATCATCTTCTAGTTCTAATTGGAAAAAGGATAAATCCTTTCCCCATTGGAACCATTAAGGCCCTACCTTTCAAGTTCCAAAATTTGTTTGCCTTCTTTCGGATTTCATCCATGGATAAGAACTTGATGTTTGTTCTCTTATCAATGCATACCTGAATCATTGCAATCTCTCTGTCTCTAAAACCTCACCAGTTGACATCCAACTTTGATTGGACCGCACCTCCATATGGATGCTATATCACCTTCTAGTTCGAATTGGAAAAGGGTAAATCCTTTCCCCATTGGAGCCATTAAGGTCCTACACTTCAAGTTCCACAATTCTTTTGCCTTATTTCGGATTTCATCCATTGATAAGAACCTGAAGTTTGTTCTCCTATCAACCCATACCTAAATCATTGCAATCTCTCTTCATATGTATCTTGAGGAATAACAATTTTGGTATAGGCCCTAGCATTAATTGGCTCTAGCAGAAGATCTACATCTGGTAGAACCCCACCTACCACATTTGAATAGGATTTCTCAGTAGAATCACCTTCACAACCTTCCTTCTCACCAAGAAAGGTCTCCTCTTCCCTAGCAGCAACCGCATCACCTATAACTAGGGTTTGCTCCTTGACATCTCTTGTGGCATCCTCTTCCTCTAAGCAATATGATTTCCTCCCCCACTAGCCGAAAATGGGTTTTTGCTCCCTAGAAGGGAGCAAAAAAGCTCAACGAATACTATCTAGCCTCTACCCTACCATGAGAACTCAAAAACCTAGAATCACCCTCTCTCCTCTTGCTCACGCTCTTCGTTGTTGTAGCCCCCTCCAACAGTGCCTCACTTTTTTCATTGTTGGGCTAAGTCAAAAAGATTCTGTTCTCTATAAGTGACTCTCCCAAGGCGATACGTTGAGTGATGACCCCTACTATGACAGAAAAAGCCATTGTTTTGTTGTCTGTCTAACCAGCCCAAAAAATGATTATCTAGAATTTAGGCTTACAAGGTGTTACAATGATCATTCAATGTTTTATCAGTGATTCAGTGCAGGGAGAATATTTCTCATAGTGTATGTTGATGATATTGTGATTATAAGAGATGACTTTGTAGATATTCCGAGTTTAGAACTACACTTACAACAAAAATTGCAAACTAAAGGCTTGGGAAAATTAAAGAATATTGTGGGTGTTGATCGAGGTAGCTTAATCAAGGAAAGGAATTTCACTTTCACAATAGAAGTATGTTCTTGATTTACTTTCTAAGATAGGGATGTTAGGATCCAAACCTCTAGATACTCCACTGGATCCTAATATAAAACTTACAGCTAATGGTGGTGATGTTCTAGATGATCCAGAGAAAGAGATTCGTTGGGAAATTGAACTATTTCACTGTGACACAATCTAATGTTTCCTTTTCTCAGTGTTGTTAATCAGTTTCTGTCCTCTCCTCTGGAGTTCGATTGGGATGCCATTATTCGTATTTCTAGGGTATCTCAAGAAGGCTCTAGATCATGGCCTGGTGTACTCTAATAATGGACAATGACGTATTAAGTGTTTTTGTGATGTTAATTGGGCTAGATCTCCTCTTGATAGACAGTTAGCTACTAGTTATTACACATTTGTCAGAGGGAATGAATCTTGTGTCTTGAAAGAGCAAAGAAAAGAGACTGTGGTGGCTAGGTCAAGTGTAGAAGCTAAATATAGAGCCATGGCACATGTTCACATGTGAGTTAATGTGGGTAAAACAGTTGTTGACCGAGCTTGGGTTTGTACATATGACTTCCATGTAGTTGTGGTGTGATAACCAAGATGTTATTCACATTGTGTCTAATCCTGTGTTTAATGAAAAAACGAAACATATTGAGGTAGATTGCTATTTTGTTGAAGAAAAGCTGCAATAAGTGATAATTTCTATAGGACACGTTCAAATAGGGGAATAACTTGAACATGTGTTTACTAAGTCCTTCCGGGTGGAAGAAGTAATTACATTACAAGGTGGACATGATTAATATCTATGCTTCAGCTTGAGCGGGAGTGTTAGAAGTTATCAATTAAGGGATTCACAACATTGTTCACATGAACAATGTCGTGAACAATATTCACGGGTATTGTTCATATGAATAGTAACCCATGAATAGTAATTTTTTTCCTTTTTATTTTCTTTATGCTCATTATGCCCTTGTCAGAGTTTTATCATGATGATATATTTAAACAAGTAGGCAGTCTCAAACTCTAAGGATGTGACTCCCAAAAGTTACAACAATTTCTCTTGACTCTTTCTTCTTCCTCCTCCGTTTCTTCTTCTTTTATTTATAATTGGGATTGATCACTTGTGAAATCAAATTTAATAATATACATTCAATGTGTGTCCATGCACCTTATCTATGTTCCTCGATTTTTCAATGTTTTGTTTCATTATATGACCAGCATTATTTGAAATAAAAACATGACATTTGAGTGGGAGACTTTGGTCAACTTAACCACAAAGTATCAGCTTCATCCAACTTGTCACCTGGTTTAGTTTATCAGTCCAAAAATCTTGGACCCGCTAGATTTCCTAAATATTGATTCTTTGTCGTATTTATTTGCCGACATGTTTAAACAAAAGATAATAATTATGTTCCAGTTCCTTATAGTAAAATTATATTCTTCCTCTCATTTGCTCCACACTCGGGTAAAAAACATGAAAGGTGGTATCACTCGTGGGTTTCATTATAACTACTTTATCTTTTTTCACTAGGAGACAACCTTCCTTTCCTATTTTAGAAAGATTGCTTTGATTCTTAATGATATTTTGTCATGTTTAAATTTATAATAATTATAATTCAATCCCATATAATGAAATTCCTTAATTTCCAATTTAGGAAAAATAAAAAAGGACGTTCATCTCCTCTCCTCTCCTCTCCTCTCCTCTCCTCTCCTCTCCTCCACCCCCTAATTAAAGAAGGTGATGGATACCTCTTGGGCTTTCATTATTGCTACTGTTTTTCTGTTTCACAAGAAGACAACCTTCCTTTCTTCTTTAAAACAGATTACTTTGATTTTTAATGACATTTTGTCAAAAACGTAAACAAAATTGTTCCTCTCCTCCTCCCCTTATGGGCCCCACCCTTTGGTAATAAAGGTGGTGGATTCCTCTTGGGCTCTCATTGTCACTTATGACATTTCCACAAAGTGACAAGCTCACTCTCTTTATTTTGGACAGAAGAATTTTGTTTCTTCCCGAGTTCAACAAGTATCATTTTTTTATGATTTTGATTGCAACACATATCCAGACAGCTGTTGAACCTTACGGGCAAAAAAGAGACATGCCGACTTAGTGCTACAGAAAATCCGAAGCTTGTCATCTTCAATGTGCTGGATGAAAAGTAAGAATAAGAAGCACTGCTACAAACCATAACCTCTTTTAATCAGATATTTGAATTTTATATGACTAACTTGCTATTTCATTGAGGTGACAATGAATGGTTTGTAGGGACAGCACTACCAGAATCATTAGTGTTTTGTCGCAACTTGAAGGAGATATTTATACTGATAAAGGAGACTTTTGAGTCATTTTAAAGGAGCTGATGATTAACACTGCTCCTGCAGCCCTGCTTAATGGTTAAACACTATTATTATTATTATATTATAAAGAGATGATGATGGTATAAACTCAACATTCTCGCTCTCATCTTAAGGCCTAAATGGGGCATTTGGATTGGCTGTTGTGTCGCGACAAAGAGTTATTATTTTGATGTAATGATGCTAACTACTTTTACTAGCAAACAACATTGACTTTGTCAATTAAAAAAAGGCCTGGCTCACCTACACGTACTTGCACGCTGCACAAATGTTTCTTGTTCCAAACCTTCCTATTACTGGGACATTCGTGCAGGCTATGTTAGTGCACATTGGATTTTAAAAAGAAAAAAAGAAGGTTGGACCCCGTTTAATGATGTTTAACATTATTTGTCACTTAGATATTTTTGTTTTTATGTGATCTACATCAAATTCCCTTGGCGTTTGCCTATATTACATTCTTCCCTTTAAAAAAATCATTTCTTACATTTAAACCTAAAAATCTAAGATCGTAAAAGATGTGTTACTTTTAAAATATAAAAAGACATAATTACCCTCCTCCTCCTCCTTCTTCTTCTTCTTCTTCTTCTTCTTCTTCTTCTTCTTCTTCTACCCTCTCTATTCAACGGTCACTCTCCCAGCTCCTTATTCTTCTACAGTACTTGCAACTAAGCTAGGCTAGGCTGGGCTTGTTCCACCCAACGAGGAACCCATTTCATCTCCTAAGGAAGGAGACCATAATCAATATCATGAGAATCCATGGATTTGTAGACGCTTGAAGAAAAATAATTGAATTCCCTGGTCTTTAGAAGAAAAAACAGAGCAAACCCAAAGCATCACTTGAACCAGTCATGGACACAGCAGCACAAACGAGCATCACAAAAGACTCCTCCCTTGGTGTTCATGTCCCTGGAACCCCTTGCCAATTCAATCCCAGAGAAGAGCAAGAGAACTCCAATAACCCAATTGGGAAGATACCCAATATCTCACAAGCGAGTTCCCAAAAACAAGCCCAAGAACCAGTTACCCTATCCCCAGAAATAGCACTAATGCACCACTTCTTCCACCGAAACGGTACTGCCCTGCTAATCCCCAGCGCCATGGTAGACAGTCTGTCACACCACGTTCTCACATAATCGGACCGATGACCTAATTAACTCCTGTTAACCCAAAATCTGTCAGGATCATCTGATGTAATAATCACAACACACCACACACACACATCTAAAGAAAGAAAATTTTGTATTTTAGTGGAAGACTTGTATGTATATACCAGTAAATACCCCAATACTCTTGATACCCAAATTGTGTTATATAATACATTTATATGTGGACTCGTAGGCGTGATATATACATAAAAAATACAATTTAAATATCTAGAGCACAAAAGGGGTTAACATAACAAAATAATCAAAAGAATCCCAAGTCGGTATCAATGTTGCTATCTCGTAACACAACTTTTGCACAGGCACTCGAAACTATGCCCAAGATCTTCAGGGATCCACCAGTCCTCAATTGAAAACTCTACCATGGTCCCGGCTCTAACTCTTCGGCAAGATAACTTGCAAGATCATCTAAAAATGGTATGCATGTGGGATGAGCTCACTAGCGCAATAAGTGAAAAAGAAGACCAAGTAATCATACACAATACAAATGACCCTACATGTATGCAAGTCCATTTTTAATAATCTAAATCACCTAAGCAACATTTTTTAAGTCACAGATTGTGTGCTACTCACAACTATAGTGCGCGTATGCCTCGGGTATGAGTCACGAACTCCATCCGACGATATGTCCATAGGGTTGTTAGAGAAGGTCAGCCGAGTACCGAAAAAGCAAATTATTGTTCCTCAGCAACATTAAAGTAAATTACTGTTTCTCAGCGACATTAAAGTAAAATGGGTCTTGCCCTGCATTAAAGTAAAAGTAGTACGATTGGCCCTCTAGTTATATCACCAAAGTTGTCAATTGTCCTGGTTTTTAGCCGGGTATACTTCTAACTGCCACCGTTGATACACAACCTCGGGCTTCCCCCCAGTGATATAACCAACACCTAAACCCCTGCTAGGAAGGGTTGTAGCATAAGGATATTTCATTCCTAACCACATGCTTCTATATAAGTTAGTACGACTACATAGTACCACCGCGTTCCATTCCATGGGCCACCAATGCATTCGTTTTCAAGCCAACTACGGTGTCTAGTCTAGGAATGCATTATATTCAATAATTTAAAATCATCCAGATAATGACGCCAGATCTTTAAGGCAAAGATGACTGCTGCTAGCTCTAAATCATGAGTGGGGTAGTTCTTCTCATAATCCTTAAGTTGCATAGATTCATATGCTACTATCTTTCCTTGTTGCATAAGAACACAACCCAACCCTATCTTGGATGCATTGGTATAGAGTGTCATCCCACATGTACCATTTGGAATGGTCAATACATGAGCCAACACTAACTGCTTCTTCAATTCTTGGAAGCTCTTTTCACATTCTTCTAACCACTCAAACTTCACACCCTTCCTAGTCAACTTGGTCATCGACGCAGAAATCTGAGAAAATTTTTTGATGGCGCCGGTAGTAGCCTACTAAGCCCAAGAAGCTTTTAGTTTCTATTACATTCTTGGGTGCTTCCCACTCTACTATAGCCTTCACTTTGTTAATGTCCATTTCGATCACATTCTCAAACACCATGTGCCCTAGGAATCCAACTTGCTTGAGTCAAAATTCACATTTTCTGAACTTGGCATATAATTTCTGTTCTCTTAGTCTTGTATTACCATTCTCAGGTGTCTTGCATGCTCTTCTTTAGACTTTGAGTAAATCAAGATATCATTGATAAAAATAATGACCCACTTATCAAGGACATCATGAAATACTCGGTTCATTAAATCCATGAAAGCAACTAGTGTATTGGTTAACCTAAAAAAAAATATTAGGAATTCATAATGGCCATATCGAGTTCTAAAATCTATCTTTGGTATGTCACCACTCTTTATCTTAAGCTGGTAATAACCCGATCTGAGATCAATCTTCGAAAACACCTTAGCACCTTGTAGTTGATTAAATAGTTCATCGATGCACGGTAACGGATACCGGTTCTTGATGGTTAACTTGTTCAGTTCCCAGTAATTGATGACATATGAAAACTGCCATCCTTCTTCTTAACAAATAAAACTGGGGCACCCCAAGGAGAGACATTTGGGTGTATAAACCCCTTTTTCAATAAATCTTGCAACTGTGTCTATAACTCCTTTAACTTGGTTGGTGCCATTCTATACAGAGCCTTAGACACTAGGGCAGCTCCAAGAATTAAATCAATGGCAAACTTCAGCTCTCTGTCAAGCGGTAGCTGGGTTAGATCATCTGGAAAGACATCAGGAAATTCCTTAACTATCTCCAATTCCTCTAACAATGTAACATTCGCATCTACATCTAGTACTGCTTTTAGGTAGCCCTGACATCCACTCTCCAGTGGTTTTACCGCCTGCAAAGTAGAGATAATAGTCTCTTTAGGTCGCTTTGCCCTTTCAGCTTGATATACAAGCTCTTCTCCTTCATCATCCAACACTTTAACTTGTTTCTTGGCACACATCACATTTGCTCGATGAGCCGACAACCAATCTATGCCCAGAATGACGTCAAAATTCTACATGTTGAATTTGATAAGTTGGACATCCAGCTTCTTTCCACTAATCTCAACTGAACACGATCCACACACTTCTTTCAACTGTTCCACCATGCTTGTAGGCATGCTAACAACTAAATTGCATTCTAAAGTCTTAGATTGCACATCAAACTTCCTAGCAAATCTCTTAGACACAAATGAATGCGAAGCTCCTGAGTCAAATAAGACATATGCTAATCTACCAAATATATATAAGACACCTAGCATTGCATTGTATATAAGTATAACAAGTTACTCAAATTTTATCACAAAATATTTTAATTAAATTATACCTGCTACTACTTCAGTACTGGCCTCAGCCTCCTCATCTGATAAAGCCTACATCCTTCCCTGAGGCTGGTTCCCCTGGGTCAATGCAGGTCTATAAACAAGGGGCCGATTTGGGGGTGTAGCTGATGGGTACTGGTAATCCTTAGCAAAATGCCTGTACGAATAACAATTATAGCATCAATTTTGTGATGCTTGAACTAGAGCAGGAGCTCTCTGCACTGATCCTGGTACAACTAGAGGATGAGGGGGTCTCGGAGCCATAGGTATTGTACTGGTGTTCGGGTGGAAAGATGTAGTGCCTGGCCCACTAGTTGGTCGGGAGGAATAACCCGATGGCCTGTAAGACTACCTGTAAGAGGGACCATAACTGTATGACCCACGGAAGCTTTGCTCGGGCCACCCAAATTAGCATATGAGTTTATCCTCTTCCACAATCCTGGTGTAAGGGATGGCTCTCTCTTCTGTTTATCCTCCATTGCATTGGCTTTTTGCACAATTTGTGCATAATCGGTTAAGTCCAATACCTCTAGCACTGTACCAATAGATGCCTTCAACCCCTTCAGAAACTTCTGGACTTTTTCCCCGGCTCTCTTCATATGGCGAGGAGCAAAATAGAACAAGATTTCAAACTATTGCTGATAATCCAGAATAGTTTTGCTTCCTTGAGTTAATGCCATAAACTCCACCTCCTTACGGTCTTTGAAGCTTCTTGGATAGTAATTTGATAAGAACAATTCCTTAAATTGCTCTCATATAGGGTCTAGGTGAGTTGCCATCAATATAGACTTAGAAGCTTTCCACCAAGAATCAACTTCATTTTTAAGTTACAACCCCGCATAGATAAGCTTCTGTGCTTCTATGCAGTCTATAATATCAAATATCTTCTCCAACTCTTAGATCCATCGATCTGGCTCCAATGGGTCACTACCCACCTTGGTGAAGATGGGTGGCATGTATTTCTTAAAAGACTCCACCACCTTTTCCATAGTGGTAGATGGTGGGTGATTAGGTGGATAAGCCGAATAGTATGGGTAGGGTGAAGGCATCATGAATAGAGGAGTTCCAATGGTGGAACCGGTGGGATACCTCCTGGTTGATCTTGACGTGTAACCCTAGGTGGTGTTCCTCCTGATTGTACCCAAACACCTGACCCCATGGGAGGGTCCTGTGGAATAAAAACTCTAGGAGGCTAACCAAGTTGAGTAGGGTTCAGGTATTGTTGCATAGTAGCCATAAACGTTTGTTGTTGAAGCAAACACTCATGTTGGCACCCAATTGGGGCCTAGTAAGCCTGAAATACGAAAAATTTCCAAACACAGATAATCTGGGCCTTGAAACCCAATCCGACAGGCTAAACCAGCAGGCAAGGTAAGGTTGGGGCCCTCCAGTCACGACCGAGGTGACTTAAAAAAGGTTTTTAAACCCTTATTCTTCTATTTCTCCATTCTCTCCAACTCAGAGCAAGGTGATTTGAGGGACCTATCCAATGCTTTGACTTGCGATTTTGCTGAACCATTTGGTGTTCAAACTCTTCTTCATCATCTCAAATCCTCAAGTAAGTTCTCTTTCTCCATTTTCTCTTTGAGAACCATGTTTTCGATGTTCTTTCATTATAAAAATCTTAGAATCTCATCATATACCTCATTTCTTCCGTGGAAGGTTTGTTTCTTGACAATATGCTGATTTATTTATGATTTCATTGCTTGTTGGCATTGCTTGACTAATCTATAGAGAGAGAATCCCAAATTTTTTTGCCCTAACTTCTCTGTTTTAGGGTTTTCTTCTCATTTCTCTTCTTTCTTGCAAATTGATGATTTGCATGATACTTTTCACTCTCAATACACACACACATTAGTAGAAAAGTTATTTCCATTTGTGTGTGCATAGGTTTCCCTTCTTTTGATATGAAAATTACTCCTTTCTGGTCAAAATCCTTTGGAAAATTGGGGTTTTCCTCATTTCCTCCCTTTTCCTTATAAATCATGGATACAACTATGTCCACCTCTATCGATTAGTAGTACCTTTGTCTTAAAATAATTATTTTGCAAGAATACACAAATTTTCCACTATGATTGACTCAACTCCACCCATGTAAAACCTCTACTTTCCCCAAGTTATTGTTTTGGGGTTTACATCCATTTTTCTTCAAATTAATGAAACTATTTGAAATCATTGTGCTCATTGCTACCTATTTATTGCATTTAGGTCTTGAGAAAATCCTCACACTCATTTACTTCATCTCCATTTATTTGATAGGCGTCCTTGACTCGTTTATCATTACATATGTTCCTTTACTTCCTTCAAATTTCACCACTTAACATCACCGCATTTTGATATTGACTATTGTACTCTGGAGTTTTATCATCTATGAAACTTCTTTTAGTGATCCATCCACCCCCCCCTTTTTACACTACTGCTTATCACATTCTTTTCATACCTTTTGTTTATTTACACTTACACATCTCCTTGGTGCCTTTAGGATGTCTTCTCGAAACGATAAGGAAGCAGCTTCTTCTTCCAAGAGGAGGAAGACAACCACTTCTCGGGGAAGAAACTCGGCCCTAGGTTCCTCTTCTTCACGGGCATGACCCACGAGGAAGGCTTCCATCGACCTGTGGATTTTGATGAGGGATTATTCCATAGCCTTGAGGCAGTTGTGGTGTCACACCCCGTTCACACAGAACCGGGCCAGTGACCGGGTTAACACCGGTTAACCCAAACCTGCCAGGATCATCTGATACAGTATTCTACCACAGCATACACACAACTAAGAAAGTGCTCATCAGCTCAGCGGAAGACTTAGTTTACCTGTGAATATTCTCATAATACTTGATACCCAAATTATAATACAATAGTTAAGTACATGTGGGCCCACAAACATGATATTTACACAAAAAGAATACAATTTACATATCAAGTACTCAAAAGGAATCATAAAAAATTAGAGTGTACAGCTCAACTCGGTATCAAAGCTTAGAGCTCAGCTCGGTATCAAAGGTTGAGCCCAGCTCGGCATCAAAAGGTAGAGCTCAGCTCGGCATCAAAAGTGGAGCTCAGCTCGGTATCAGAACTGCGGTCCTGCAGCACAACTCGCGCATGAGCAACCAGTGCCATGCACTAACTCCTCAGGGACCCACCAATCCTCCTCAGGGAACTCAACTGTGGGGCCCGCCCCGTGCTCATCAGGTTGATGACCTGCAAAATCATCTAAAAGAGTTGCATACGTGGGATGAGCTCACTAGCTCAATAAGTGGAAAGAAGGACCACACAGCAGTCCACACAACAAATCACAACCATATGCACTATATGCTATGCAATACATTTTTAATCACATCCACCTAAAAAACATTACTAAGTCTTTGGTTTAGTGCTACTACAACCACAGTGCGCGTATACTCCGGGTACGAGCCACAAACTTCATCCCGCGATACGCCCTTAGGGCTGTCAGAGAAGGCCCACCGTGAGTACTCACAAAAATAAAACAAGCCGACCACCGGCTCTCAACATAAATAAATGATAGAAATTAAAGGTGCTGACTCCAGTAATTTAAAAGTAGTACGATTAGCCCTCTTGAATATACCACCAGGGCTGTCGACTGTCCTAATGACCAGTCGGGCGTAATGTCTAACCGCCACAGTGACCCGATAACCGCGATCACTGCTTCCCCCCAAATGGTAACCCAACACCTTAACCCCTGTTGGGAAGGGTCGTAGCACGAGAAGGTGATAATCCTAAACCGCATGCTCCTATATGACATAATACGATTGCATAGTGCCACCGCATCCCATACCATGGGCCACCAATGTAATCGTTTCCAAGCCAACTACGGTATCTAGTCTATTAATGCCTCATGCACAATGATGTCCACATTCATCATATAAGCATATCATCATTTGGCATTGAAAAAATAAACACAACACACAACACAAAATATGAGGATGGCTAAGCTACATAGCATTTGCATGATGACATGGCTAATCTAGATACAATTAAATGAATGCCAAACAATGCCTTGAAATAAGGCCAAACGTCCTCTCCCCACTTACCTGTAGTGTACAAGGACTCACGCTCGGTACGGGTGACATCCGGTGCGAGAAGCGTGAGATTTGATGAACCTATCATGAGTGAGCGGGGTTAGTATTTCACCACTTTGGGATCAAGATTAACATGATCCAATGACAAGATCATATTTAGAATCCTAAAACAAGGTCAAACGTCCGTTTTGGGTCCAATCGGACGTAAAAATCACGTTCGGAGCCTCTCAGGTCGGTCGGACAGCCCACCTGTCTGACCCACCAGTTAGACCCACCGGTCATGGCCGGCAGGTAGGTCGGCCCACCGGTCTGACCCACCGGTTGGGCCTGAGGGTCCTACCCTCTTAGGCAGGTACCCACAGGCGGGCCAAATGGCCCACCGGTTTGGCCCACTGGTCTTAACGGGAAACTGCTGTTTCTTCCCAAACTTCCCCCAACCTTTGGGGATTCAAATGGAGCTTTTTCAAACCCATTCTTCACTCATTCAAGGTCTCATAAGATGGTTCTAACCTAGATCTAGGTTAGATTTAAGGAATAGGAAGCCATCTTACCTTCTTTGCTCAAGAACTCCTTCAAAACCCCAAAATCACTTCCAATCACCAATGCTCTTGCAACCGTGGAAACCCTTCTTCGAATCCTTCAAAATCAACACATAAACCATCTATTAAACCTTAGATTCATCATCTCAAGGGGAATTTACAAGACTTCAAGGATCCCTACCCAAATCAAAGGTTTTTACTTGGGTATGGTGAAAGCTTAAGGAACCCAGCCTTTGCTCACCTCTAGACGTAGATCTAGCATTGGAGATCACTCTTCCGACATCGGAATGGGAAGATCAAGCCTCGGCACCGCTGAAATCCATCTCTTCTTCCTCTTCCTTCTCTTCTCCTCTTCTTTCCCTTCTTTTCTCTCTCCTCTTTACTCCTCTCACCAACGTCCGAGTGTAGTAAATGAGAAAAGAGAAAGGAACATAAATGTTATATATACTTCTTAAAATAACTAAGTATTCATATGGGTGGGTCACTCAGGTGGGTGGATGCCCCCACCTGTCCTCCCACTTGAGGGCCACAACTTGGCCAACAAGTGGGACAAAATTCGGCCCTCGGCACGAATCTCACTCTTGGCATAAGATGTAATATACATATGCGCTTTAAGATACGGCTACATACCTGCTTTATCCTTACATGGCCTTATGATAGGTGCATGTACACGGCTTGGGTACACCCGTCTCTTCTGGCACTGGCTCAGACTTGTCGGGCCAGCCGGTGTTTAAGGTCACCCTTGCCATCATGGTCCATAAGGAACCCGCCTTAGCTCTCTCTGGTTCGGGTCCTGTATGGTTAAACCGGGTCAACTGTGAAATCAGACCGGGTTTAAGAAGTAGGGTATTATATTTACCCCCCCTTTCTAAAAATTTCATCCTCGAAATTGGCATACCTGGTTGTTCGAAAAGATGAGGGTACTGGGCTTGGATTTCCTCCTCTTTCTCCCAAGATGCTTCTTCAAGTGAATGATTAGCCCATCGCACCTTTACGTAGGAAATAGAGTGGTTGCGAAGGGTCTTCACCTTTCGGTCCAAAATTTCAATCGGCTGCTCTGTATAGGTCATGTCAGCTTCCAGATATTCTGGTTCCACAGGTAATACATGAGAGGGATCATGAATATATCGCTTCAGTATGGATATATGAAATACATTATAAACATCCCCGAGCAAAGGTGGCAGAGCATGCATGTAGGCTACTGAGCCAATCCGGGCTAAGATCTCAAATGGTCCAATGTATCTTGGGCTCAACTTCCCTTTTCTATGAAACCTTTGCGACCCTTTAGTAGGAGAGATCTTGAGAAATACCTTTTATCCTGATTGAAATTCAATGTCTTTTCTGTGGGTATCTGCATAGCTCTTTTGATGGGACTGAGCTGCTTTAATCCTTTCTCGAATAACATCGACCTTGTCACAAGTCATCTGTATCATTTCAGGTCCTAACATTCGACGTTCACCTACCTCATCCCAATACAAAGGAGTTCTGCACTTCCTGCCATATAACGCCTCATACGGAGCCATCCCAATTGTAGCATGGTAACTGTTGTTATAGGCAAACTCCATAAGGGGTATATATTCTTCCCAACTACCACACATTTCCATTGTACATGCCCTGAGCATGTCTTCTAATATCTGTATGGTTCGCTCCGACTGACCATCGGTCTGTGGGTGGAAAGCAGTACTCAAATTCAACTGTGATCCCAAGGCACGCTGGAAGCTTTTCCAAAATCTGGAAGTGAACCTTGGGTCCCTATCTGATACAATGCTCACTGGCACTCCATGCAAGCGCACTATGTTATCCATGTAAAGTTGTGCTAATTTAGCCATAGAGAAATTGGTCTTGATGGGAATGAAATGAGCAGTCTTAGTAAGCCGATCAACAATCACCCATATCGCGTCCATCCCCTTAGATGTACATGGTAGTCCGGTGACGAAGTCCATTGTAATCCTATCCCACTTCCATTCTGGTACTGGGAGTGGCTGAAGAGTACCATAAGGTTGATGCCTCACAACTTTTACTTTCTGGCATGTAAGACAAGTCGCTATTTATAGAGCTATTGTGACTTTCATGCTTGGCCACCAGTAATTTTGTTTGAGGTCTTTGTACATCTTTGTACTTCCTGGGTGGAGTGAGTACTCTAAGCTATGTGCTTCTCGCACTATCTTGTCTTGTATATCCAAATCATCGAGTACACGTAATCTGCCTCTAAACATCAATGCCCCATCACTGGCTAAAACAAAATCTGGGTCGTTCATTGTTCGATCTTGAACCTTAACTCTGATCCGCTGCAATTCAAGACCTAAAGGTTGTTTCATTATTACCTCTTGCCTAATAGTCGGATGCACCTGTAGAGCCGTCAAGGATACAGTCAACCATTTAAGGTTTTCAGGTTGACGTTCCAATTCTAAGGTTGCTCCTTCATATAAGAGAGCTTCATCCATTTGTGTCGCCTCCTGCACAAGTGGTGAGCTGACTGCTAAGCATGAGAGTGACACAGTCTATGCCTTCTGACTCAACGCATCTGCCACTACATTAGCCTTGCCGAGATGATATTGAATGTCACAGTCATAATCCTTCATGAGCTCAAGCCATCTCCTCTGCCTCATGTTCAAATTCTTCTGGGTGAAAAGTACTTAAGGCTCTTATGATCGCTGTATATCTCACACTTCTCCCCATACAGATAATGTCGCCAAATCTTAAGGGTAAAAATGACTGCGGCTAGTTCCAAGTCATGAGTGGGGTAGTTCTTCTCATACTTCTTTAGTTGTCGGAAAGCATACGCTATCACCTTTCTGCGTTGCATGAGAACACAACCCAATCCAACTTTTGAAGCATCAGTGTAGATTGTCATTCCGCCTGTGCCTTCAGGGATGGTCAACATAGGGGCTGACACCAACCTCTTCTTCAATTCCTGGAACTCTTCTCACATTCCTCTACCCAGTCGAATTTCACACCCTTTTTGGTTAATTTAGTCATTGGTGCTGAGATTCGGGCGAAATTCTCAATGAAGCGTCGGTAGTACCCAGCCAAACCCAAGAAGCTTCTAATTTCAGTGACATTCTTAGGGCTTTCCCATTCTACTACTGCTTTCACCTTATCAGGATCTACCTCGATTCCAGCCTTAGACACTACGTGCCTCAGGAATCCAACTTGCTCAAGACAAAATTCACACTTGCTGTATTTGGCAAACAATCGTTGTTCTCTCAACCTCTGTAACACCATTCTCAAATGTTGAGTGTGCTCCTCTTCTGTCTTGGAGTAGAT